>NC_090611.1:3186541-3201324 GCF_004359215.1 Bremia lactucae
TTGGCATCTTGCAAATAACCCGCAATAAATGACGAATACTGAAGCCTCTTGGAGGATTATTAAACAGGTTACGGGATTATCTTTATCGAATGAAAGCGTAAGCAGCAACCATTGCTGCTAGTAGGACAAGCCATGCCAATATTCTGAAATGTTGATGTGATTTGGGATGCAACATCCAGCACTTTGGCGCAGAGGAAGCGTGTAGGGCTCATAACCCAAACATCGTTGGATCTAGACCAACAAGTGCTATGAACAGCACTAGTTTGCACGGCTGGAAATTAATCCTCGATCTCACTAATTATTAATTGTTGTTGGCTCTCGGCATTTAACCATGCATACATCCTTCTGTGCCATATTCTACATTCGCAATGATGTATTTGCGACCACTACACGAACAGAATCTATTTTCCACACCACCAGTATAAGTTTTCCAAAACGTTGCCGGCAGAATAGCGACCCCATGATACTTGACGGCATCAGTAAACTGAAGATATCTGAATTCGTCCTCAATAATCTGAACCGCGCTACGAGTTGGTTGGCATCTTGCGAATAACCCGCGAAGAATGACGAATCCCGAAGCCTCTTGGAGGATTATTAAACAAGTCACGGGTTCATCTTTATCGAATGAAAGCGTAAGCAGCATCCATTACTGCTAGTAGGACAAGCCATGCCAATATTCTGAAATCTTGATGTGATTTGGGATGCAACATCCAGCACTTTGGCGCAGAGGAAGCGTGTAGGGCTCATAACCCAAACATCGTTGGATCTAGACCAACAAGTGCTATGAACAGCACTAGTTTACACGGCTGCAAAATAATACTCGATCTCACTAATTATTAATTGTTGTTTGCTCTCGGCATTCAACCATGCATACATCCTTCTGTGCCATATCCTAGATTCGCAACGATGTGTTTGCGACCACTACACGAATAGAATCTATTTATCACACCACTGGTAAAAGTTTTCCAAAACGTTGCCGGCAAAATAGCGATCCCATGATACTTGACGGCATCAGTGAACTGAAGATATCTAAATTCGTCCTCAATAATCTGAAACGCTCTACGGGTTGGTTTGGATCTTGCGAATAATCCGCAAAGAATGACGAATCCCGAAGCCTCTTGGAGGATTATAAAACAAGTTACGGGTTTATATATGTTGAAGATTGCTGTATTCATCGAAAGTGTTGCACTTTATGCATATGCGTGTATACGGGATCGAATGACAAGAATAATACGGAGAAGTTGAGTTTGGAAAGAATCGTGTGTTGTGGCTCAGTCGGGCAAAGCATGGCGGTGCGACCCACTGGTCACCGGTTCGATACCCGGTAACGACAAAAAGTAAAACCTTCGGGAACTGGTGTATGGGGTTCACCAGCACTGTACCGCCAGACAGTGACGTCCTCCATTTTATGGTAGTCCACATATCTGGGAAAGGGGGCGCAGCGAACGATAGGAAATAATTAACGGTAGGATAAAGTTAAACTCAAAATATAACTTACTTTCCGGTTTGCAATCTCAACCGTAAGCCCATCTTCAAGCTCATAGCGTTAACGTAAATCAACAGGTTATGAGCCCAAGCAACGACTCCGATTTCAAGATTGAGCCTTTTGACGGCTCAAACTACGTGCTATGGAGCTACAAGATGAAGATGTACCTCATGTCCAAGGGATTGTGGGGAGCTGTCTCCGGTGTAGACGCTCCGAATACTGTGAAGGAGCAGCAAGCGCACGCCGCGATCTTACGCGACGAAATTATGCCCTTAAAGGGCAAATAAAGAGACAAAGCAGCAATTGTAGCGGAGAGCAATGCAAAACAAAAGGCCGATGACCTTATTCATTCTAATCGCAAAGATGCTTCGACGTGGTGGACTCGTCCGATACAAAAACGAAATTAATATCGTGTCACATATATTTATCTGCTACAATCACATATAAAAGTACGGATAAAATCTATGATTTATTAATTTGTAGGCTACCTCTCCCTACCTAAATTGTCGCGTCTGGGACGCTTAGAACTTAAAGGCGTCTTTCTGAGACTACAGATTGGATACCCAAAATACCAAGCAGTGAATGCTTATTAGCCTAGAAAAATAAACGTATCAATAAGTTTAGCCTTTGGCTAGTACGAATTTTACTGGCCAATCGAGATGTTTGCTTCCGTTTTTAGCAGTCGAAAGTTTAACTAGCTGCAAAGCTTGATAAATTCTTGAATGCTTTATTAGCGTCATCAAAAATGAACGCAATGCAGTGTTCCGCAATACATTAATAGATAACAATGACCGTCTTCTCTCACGTGCAGTAAAGTAGTTGGTGGGCACGTAAGCGACCTCACGCAACGAACTTTGTACCTTGGAGCAGGTGTCGTCACGGATGCGGTTGCCCGTCTTCACCTGCGCACTTGTTATCTAGGAAGTAGTTTTAAGACTAATTTATAATTTGTCGAATTAAATATGAAACCTTTTCAACCTATGAATAGATGATATCTCTGCAGATGTGCATCCGTAGATGGCGAGCGTATTGTTTCGAATACCTCAGCTCACGGATTACGCTAGCCTTCATCTAATTAAATGTGAATGTACCTATGTACACCACATTCACAAGGGTGGGTCACTACAGATCCTCACCCTACTGGCAGGTCAAATTACTTCACATGAAGTAATTGACTTCCCGTTAAGTGTACTTAACGGGTGTGTGGCATAAGACACGTTAGCCCGTTACACCACATCCTTCTTTAAGGGCGAATTTACATTTTGTAAAATCGTCAACGGGAGGAAAGAGGGTCGGCGAGCCGCATAAGTCATGCCGCTATAGTCCACTCAACCACTCTTTTAGCGAACAGTGTGTTCACCGCCTCACATCATCATCACGCGGCGCTTGACATGCCACCTGAAAGACGCAAAAATGATGCGTCGTCTGCGAAGACACCCAAACAACCTAGCCCGAAGCGCACGCGCCTCGATAAAACGACGGCGTCGCCTAAGTTCCTCAGTTACAACGCCGACAGCTACTGTTGCTGCTGTCGCGTTAATAACTGGACTTAATAATCCATCTCACGTGCGCAGTGAGAATGTAGATCCGTCAGTCATTATTGATAACAATGAGTCGACACCGCTGCCATCACCTCATGGTGGTAATGAACATAGCGAGCTAATGGGGAAGGGTAATGGTGCTGTAATGGCCATTGAAAACTCACATATTGCTCCTAGCGCGGAGAAGCCTAACGTTGCGAGGCGAACCTGCCTAACGTCAACAAGGCAACTATCTCGTCGTCCGCTAGCTAGAGCATGACCGTTTATCCCATGAAGGTGCAGCTGCTTCTCAGTTGGGTAAACAGCCAACATCTGTTGTTCGGACAGTCATCTACACCGGAGAGTCTGACGCAGAAGAGCCTTAGTTAAAGCTCCAGCGACGGCACGTCAATGTGTATTGTCAGTGTCACAATTTATCTGTATCGAACGCAACGATGTGACTGGTGGCATATCTCCGATGCCACCTCCACTCATTTGGATGGAACAAGTGCGTCGCTCCTAGCGCGCCACTATAAACGTTCAAAATTCTTATGGCATCTAGAATTCATGGAAGGATAAGGAGAAATCACTTTGTCGTGTTTCCCTTATCCCGGTCGTGTTGAAATCCAATTAAATAACCGAACATTAGGAATCAAAATTCCTGCGTCGTTTTGGCCACATATCGATGTGGCGAAACAACGGTCGCAGCGAATCACCTTCGCTCGCTTGCGTGTGAGAGAAATCATGGGTGGTACTGTTCCCCCTGCTTCTTCTCATCACGCTACTCCTGCTAGTCTATTTGGGCCTAGCGAAGCGGCTTCAACTGGTGTTATAGGCAGACACCAGTCCCGGCACGTCGACGCGCAGGGCGCCAACAGGTTCCCAAGAGTAATAAATCTTCGAGTATCACCTCCTCTGGACGAGGATCTGAAGCTTATGCTTCACGGAGCGGTGAGAAAGCAACCGTTCAACAAGGAAGCGTTGGTTTTCAGCAGCATCCGCAAATAGATGTGGCGCCCGATATGAGTGGCGATTTCACCCAACTAATCAGGCTGCCTGCCTTCTTCTTTTTTTATCGCAGGTGCTGAGCTCTGCTGAACTACGGATTTCGAATGTTAAGTTTTGCGACTGACTTCGGATCTCCTCGATGATTTTCGAAAGATCACCAGGGTTATGGGAAGGCTGCTGAAACTTCGGCTGGATTTGGAGAAGCTGATGCTGAGAGATCCTCGTTACGCGCGCGATATCCCTCGCTCTTCAAGTCCATATCACGGTGAGAGGCATTTGTCGGCGGGAAGTATTTCACCTTCCTCGCCGCCCCGCCTGATCGACGCTCTACTCACTGTCAGCGTCACCATCGGTCTCGGTAGACGGATGGGGGCATGTGATATTTTCTGGATCAACATACCGTTTCAGACGACCCACGTAAAAGACGGGGTGCAACTTCATATACGGCGGGAGGGTGAGTTTATAATTCAGGTCTCCAACCTCTTCGACCACCGTAAACAGCTCGATGAAACGCGGCAGTAATTTCGTAGTACATGCAGGTAGTACAGAAACTGCATTTCTAGGTAGGGTAGCAGTACTTAATCGTACTTTGTCTCCCAATCTTAAGAACTTATTGTTTTTGCGACCATGGTGGTCCGCATATTGTTTTTGCGACCATGGTGGTCCGCATATTGTTTTTGCGACCATGGTGGTCCGCATATTGTTTTTGCTTGTCTTGTGCTCATCCACAAAGCGTTGAGCCTCGCTCACGCTCTTAGCATCAAACATGCATGTGACACCGCCAAGAGGTCGGTCATAGGACGTTGTTCTCAATATCGAAACATCGTTATTGTTGGGAGCACAGGTATTTCTTGCCATGACTCCATACTGGCACTCGTAGGTGTCGTGGCAACTACTGATTCGTATACCACTAGGCATAACGTTCCGTTGGACTTAGGCTGAAGTTCTTAGACTTCGACAGCATTGAACGCTATCTTGTCCTCGATTTAAACTCGAGGTATAATCTCATTTGTGCTATTGCCTGGCTTGGACGCCATAAGCCGTGTATGGGTTGAAGATCAAAGACCTCACGCGCGATGCGCAATGTTACTAGCAAAGCTTTGGCAAGTCATGAGCCTACCTTTGCCTGACAAAAATGCGATTTTGGCTCGATTTGCTGTCATAGTCCGTCGATGTGCTATATTTGAGAATTTGGGTGACTATTATAATTATCTCTAATGTAGATGACAACATTCTATAGCTTGGCTTATTGACTGTAAGTGAAACAGCACGTGCCCCGTTTAGTGACCTCGTTATAATAACTGAATGCTCATAGCACTGTAAGCCTAGTACCGAGTCATCAAGAGTGTTATCCTTCTGTTGTCCGTGGCACGTAAAAATTCACAATGTGAGGTTGGCCGGGATGGAGCCACACTACATGCTGATAATGACATTGTTGGCTATAACCCAAAGTATTTTGAGCTATTATCGCTTGACGCACGTGTAATGATAACAAAACATTTACGGGATGATGGGTCCAACTTACTTCATTCTCCATATGATGTCCAGTTAAATCGGCTCTCAAATAGAGAAAAGTTAGTGTTAAACCTGTCAACCTTGGGAACTTAGATGTCCCGGCCTCTATAAGGCGTATAGTCTCTGCACAAAAAGGGAAGAGACCTCAATTCACTACATAGGGACACAAGTCGTCTGTGATGTCAAAGAATGATACTAGCGAACAGCTGTATGCACTCGTCAATGGATTGACTGGCAACGTTATGGGTGACATGATCTTCGAAGCTATCAATTCGCTACTTGCTCTTTCAAAGCTGTATCGATGAGTTTGGTCAGGCCTTGAACGCTAGCGACTTATCGTATAGGTGGTCATCCGACCCAATATTGAGTTGAACTCACCTTCACGTCTGGATGAAGCCGACCTCGACAATAAAAAGCGGCACTCAGTGTGCGTATTGGATCATCGATCTTTAAAGATTCTTCAGAAATCCATGCTTTCCTTTAGTTTAGGAATCCAAAACGTAGTGTGTCATAAACCACCGTCTGTTTTATCTCTTAATAGAAGTGTACGTCATCAATTGACTTGGTTCCTGGAGCCAAATGCAGTGTTACACGACAGTGCGCTTTACCAAAGGATAGCTGTGACGTCATTGACGATTTTTTTTTCGTGAAAAGCACGCGGCAGGAATGATGCGGAGAGCAAGTCTCTCATCCGACACGGACTTATAGTGTCAAGAGGCCAAATGGTAACTGGCGTATTGGCCATGCTTATAATGGGCTTACTCCGGCTACTTTACCGGCACATACACCAATTCCTAAAAAATAAGTTCTTCAGAACAATATGGTGGGATTTACATGTACAGTGCGCTCGACTTAGTCGATAGCTATTATCAACTGCTCGTGCGAGCTAGTGTTATTCCCCTGACAGCAATAAGCACCCCAAGAGGTATGCGTTGGGAGTGACTGGTGGTACCTCAGAGGCTTTCCAATGCCCCGGCTACCTTAAATCGTCTATTGACTATAACGGGGTGTATCGTTACATGTATTTAACACTTAAAGGTTGTTAAATAATATATTATCTAAAAGGTAGATAATATTTTAAGAATATTACTTTACATAGTAATATTCGGAAAGCTTATCCATTGAAGGTATATACCATTCTATCTACTTGCTCCGCGGTCCAGTCAGCACTGGACGCGCGCAAAGAGAGACAGATAAGACTGTATTTCATGTTTTGTATTATTATATATAATTGAGTTAGTATAAAATAGGTAGAAACAGAAGACCTTAACATATAAAATACACTTTAGTTTTAACCCTCTTTAAAGTAAGTGTTATAAAGAGAGTCTTCCTCTGCACGTACTAGTGTACGTGAAGTGACGTGTGGCACCACTCGCACTGAAGCAGTGCGAAGTGGACTTGTACTGAAGCAGTACAAGTCAGTAGTGCTCCGTTACAGTGACGCAATTCTTCCTTCCTTGTAGAGGTTACGCACATACATATTTTGATGATGCATTTGTCCATAATCGTGCAGAGCAGGGTCGGTCGGATGTAGATAATCGCAGAGACCATTTGCGAGCAGTGCTCGAGTGCATGCGCACACACACGTTGTATGCGACGTATTAAGATGCAAATTTAGTTAGGATAAAAAAACTTCTTCTAAGGGTGCTTTATTAAAAAGCGAGGCTTCAGAGCTTATATATATGAGGTAAACGCCATAGTAGATTGGCTGGTCTCTAAGAATCAAAATGACTCACGCAAGTAGTAACGGGGCACTACTGACTTGTACTGCTTCAGAGTCCTCTTCGCACTGCCTCAGTGCGAGTGGTGCCTCACGTCACTTCACGTACACTAGTACGTGCAGAGGAAGACTCTATTTAAAACACTTGCTGTAAAGAGGGTTAATTAGAAATTGTATTAATATAATTAAATTCTTCATGTCTATCTACTTAATACTAACTTAAGTATAATCTAATTCAAACAAGTTGTTAAGTCTTATCTGTCTTTCTCTTTGCACGCGTCCAGCGCTGACTGGACCGCGGAGCAAGTAGATAGAATGGTCTATACCTTTCAATGGATAAGCTTTCCGAATATTACTATGTAAAGTAATATTCTTAAAATATTATCTACCTTTTAGATAATATATTATTTAACAACCTTTAAGTGTTAAATTCATGTAACGATACACCCCGTTATATCACCCCTCCCTTAAACGACAATCACTCTGACTGTCATTGAAAAGAGTGGTCACTATAAGACTACTTTATTGAAACGATGTTGATTGGTCAGAACCATCGTTTTTAATTCTATCGCACGGTTAACAATCCATGCGGTATGCGAATTAAGGTGCGGCACCTTCGGCTGCGGTTCATGCAGCCGCGGGTGATGCATTATTGTCTCTTGCGGCAGACGTTCCGTCTGCCGTAGTGTCATCTTCTGCCGCAACTCTAAATGTTGCGGGTGCACGTGGTGATACACCACGTGAATGCGACCTCTCTTTGGAGGTCGACTACGAATGCGAGACAGACGAAATGGCCGACTCGGGGAGAACAAAACAGTCGCCCGATCATCGTCAGGCGGCTGACTATGAGCCTTCGGATGAGGGGGCTCATTCGAGTAGACGTGCTGGTAGCATTCCCTACAACATGTTCGGTTCCGACGATGAGGATGATTCCTCATCGCCCGTACGATCTCCCATACGGTCACCTGCACATAATTCTGTGCAAGGTGACGACGACGGCGTAAGCCATCGTAATAAAAGTTCTTGTGGTACCCCTACTTCAGTGGATACCACTCAGGGGATCGTAGACACTAAAATGTATCGTCAAACCCCTGAGAAGAAGCCGGAGCTTTGCCTGTGCAGCTAATTAATAGCTTGTCTGGAGAGACTACTCCTCACAATAAATATCCCTTATTTATTGCGACAAAGCTACATGGCATTGATCCCAGCGCGAAGAACTTTCGCACTAAGAAAGATCTTTATCTCGATGCTTTTTTCAAGCATCGATGGTATAGTGGCAACAATAAGCGAGATAAAGTCTCGCTTATGCAAGCCTGGAGCGCGCTCACTCGCAATGTCAAAGACATTGGACGCGAAGCCTGGCTTCAAAGACTTAACGCGATTCGCGTTAAGTTTGAGAAACAAACTTCAACCGGTGCAAGGTATAAATTGCATCGGTTGTCACGTGAGGCAGGACTTCCGATACATCTGCTTGATTTGTTGATTGTCCATGCTGCTCGAACAGTGAATAATAAAAGAGAAACTCGTTGTTCAAGGGACGTGTGAATGTGTAGAATCACACGGCAACTAGTGCCTAAGAGTTTGTGCCTTTTGAAGACTTCTAACTGTTGTCGATCACAGTGCAAGCCTTAACACTATATCAAATGGGGAACTGAACATTTTTTTAAATCGTAAAAAAACTAACTCTTATTATTCAACGTTCGACAATTTAGATGTACAAATCGACAAAAAATTTAGGATGTATCGTTCGCGCTGTGGCTATTCGTGAGTTTACATTATCAAGCGCTATAAAGAGAATCCAATGTATTAATTAACTTGTAGATTTTTTACTGAAAGCATTTGCGCTCCAGAAATTGAAATATCTAAGTTTTACTTACAAACGATTTGGCCAATCCTTCCTGAAAAAATCTCTTTACAGCTACTTATTAAGTAACGTCTTTCCGATGACGTCCAACTTTACATGCTCGTGTTTGGGAAGTTGATTTTAAGGGAATATTTCTAAACGTGCCAAATAAGTACGATTTGTGTCGAACATCAAGGATCGTTTCATCATAATAACATTTTGCCACGTGTAGCCATCTCCAGAAGGATCAAAATTTTACGTCTAATAATTGGTATGCTGCTCGTGCATGTTCTTGACCTACTCAGCCTTAAGCCTCGCTAGACTGGCGGAGACAAACCTTAGAGAAGTATTTTGTTGCAATGATGTGGCCCTGTTTGTACTGTGCTCAAGGACCACCCCGCTCTTTTTGATGCGCCAACAAAAATCCGATTATTTAAAAGCTCAGGTGGTAAGCATAAACTATGCAACAAGAAGTTGCGCGATCTATAGCCTTCAAAACACGTCAGCAGCTTGAATGTATATAAATTGCCATCACCAAAATTATCCAATGAAGTTGTAGTCAGCAATTACCTCTGATCCAACAATTTGTCTAAAGTAGACGCAATCACAACATTTCTCTTTCTAGTTCGTCGCTATTTTCACTTTCCCTGTCGCTGCAAATAAGCGCTTGCTTGAGATCATCGATTGAAGTGTCCTTCCCGTATGGCTTGTCCCTGTTCCAGTAGTCAATTATCTCCTCAAGGAAACGGTACACGAACAGTCCTAGCATTATAAACACCAAACCAGCAACATCCTTCGCTTGAAGCGGTTGATGCTCCGGCATGAATGGGAACGTGAATGCAACATTACCCAGAGGGACCATAATCGTCATGGCCTATTGACATTCATCAGTATAACGTACTTGGTTTTCACAAATTTATTTTGCAAGAAATGTACCACCGTACCAGCCATAGGATGTTGGCGCTGCCGAACTTGAGTATAAGGACAATGAGCAAATTGTAAGCCACATTAAACAATATATAACTTGTCACGAAAATTGCCGACTTCTCACAGTCATCTTTGTGCGCGCCGTCGACGATGGTGTTCTGCCCTAAAGTGCATAAAAGGCCGTCGTACAAGTTTTCTGGGAGTTCACGTGGAGAGATAGGGTGGTTTCCAACCATTGCTGCAGGAAATGTCAGTGGAATTGCACATAACAACTGATACACAGCGACCCAGCCGTTAAGATAGACAGCGTCTAGCTCAACCTCTCCGAGCATTTTCTCCTTATAGACGCTTGATAAGCACATGGGAATGCAGCTGAAGATCATGACAATCGACCAAATAACGATTACGTGTGAATTAGCACTTGAGCTGCTGCTCGAGTCGCCTGAACCTAGCACGATTAATAGACCCAAGGTGACAACCACTGCACCCAGATACTGAAAACTTGAATATTTAGCCTTGAGTAGCAGACGAGAGATCACCATAGACATGGGTATCGCAGCCTGGCCCAGTAAAATTATTAGCGAGCCGCCTAAGTGTGTCGCGGCAAATACTTGCAAAGTGCCGGCGATCGAGTCAAGTCCTCCCATGATGGCAAATCTGTGTTTTGGAATGTTTTGATGGTCCCAAGTTATGGCCTTGCCGTACTTGATCATGGGTAGAATGTATGCAAAACTGATGGGAATCTAAACAGCACGACACGTAAATCTATTCTTGAACGTCAAACTTGAAGGGAAGGGGAACGTACGTAGACAAAAGTAGTTAGAAGGTTAAGAAATGCTGGATAGTTGTGCATTGGGATGGTTTGCAATCTGCCGCGAAGCATAAAAATGAGAACACATGCGCCAAAACTCTAGACAAAACAGTTCGCTAACTTTTGGAAGACTGCAACATGAAGCGATCATCAGATTAAAGCACTATTTTAGAGACAAACTATATAATTGGGAAACATAGATACGCACTCTTGTTGCCGAGTCCGACAAAAATCATTGCCACGAAGCTAATGAGGAGCTTTAAATCACGCGCTGCTTTCTTATCCGTTGTCATTTCTTTTCAAGTAAATTGATATCTGCAGTCCATCTGGTACATTGTACCAGCGCCACAAATCATGCATGTGACTGTTGTTGGGGTCGTGTTCCTATTGTCGCTGGTGGTCACGGGCTGGGCAAGTGTAATTTGGGTGCTAACTCCGTGCTTCTTCATAGCAGCTCTTCCTCTACCGTCATTTATACAATCTAAATGCTTCTACCGCCGTGTCACTCGCTTTATGTGCGTCGAACTATTATCGAATTTGTCGTTAAATGTAATTCAGTCGTTGGTGCAGTCAATGGGCATGGATGGGTCAAGTAGTGCTGCTGCTTGGTGCGTCAAAAAGATAAATTTATTATTTTTCGATACTGAATAATGACACTTTGTCATGACTGTCAGAAAACTTGTTTGGTATTCAGGTCCGAGTCTATGGCGATGCGGAGACCAAAGCTCATGAGAGCGACATGCCACGGGATCGAGCACTTTGGCTTTGCAACCACCGAACTCGAATCGACTGGATGCTTCTGTGGAGTGTTGCGTGGCGAACGCAAACGCTACACCAACTGCGTATAGTTTTGAAAGCCCCGCTGCGAAAAATACCCATCTTTGGATGGGCCATGCAGCATTTTCTCTTTATCTTTCTGGTGCGTCTGTATATTGTTAGATAAAATTGTTGATGCTGTTTAACAGATGTATCATGCAGAAACGTCGCTGGGTTGACGATCAAGTAAAGCTGCGCAAATTTCTACCTTTCCTGAAATCGGTAGAACCGGAGGCTTCATACCTCCTCTTTCCTGAAGGAACAGATCTCAGCAAGAACAATCTGGAGAAGAGTGCTGTCTTTGCCAAAAGTAATGGCCTCATGCTTCGCCAATACACACTCTATCCACGCACGAATGGCTGGACGTTCATGTTTCCACTATTAAGCTCTCAACTGTCTGCTGTATACGATGTTACGATGTTTTACGTGGACTACGCTTCAAACGAACGTCCATCGGAAGCGTCGTTGCTAAATGGCCGCCTACCTCGAATGATCGTTTTCTACATCGAACGAGTAAAAATTTCATCTTTGCGTGGCAAAAGCGAAAGTGAGTTGGCGACCTGGTTAGAAAGGCGTTTCGAGCGCAAGGAGTCTTTTCTTCGGACATTTTATGAAGAAAATGGTAAGCTTCCGGACGATGCTCAACTGCTTTTTCAGCAGAGTCAGCGCTCTGCAACAGCGGTGGTAGTAGCTTTTTGGCTGGTGTTGATTTGTGCAACCTCAATATTTATTAGTACCTTCGTGTCAATCGTTGTCTCAGCGGTGGTTGCAACTGGTTACGCTATGAGTATCGCTTATGGTCCCGGTATCGACGGCTACCTCTTAGAAATTTTTAAGTAAAATTAAAAAAAGTGTTGCTTGATTTTCGATCACAACAGTCTTTAATGATTGAAAAAGCGTGTATTACGGTTAAAGTGGCTATAAAGTCAGTGGCGCAATCTCTACTATCCACTTGCGACGGCGGTAGATATAGGCAGGGTCTCAGCTATATAGGAGAAGTATGGGACTCCCCCCCACTTCCCCAATATCCGATACGAGGTGGATACGTCACTATGATGAAAACAAAAGTTACGCAGTTTTTCGCGTTCGTAATTGTGACGTGTGCTGCCTCGTTTAGGACTGGTGGGATATCGAGAGAAGAAGAAAAGAATATTACGACGGAGATAGTTGAGGCTAAGAATTATACAATGAGCCGTCATCCAATTCTGCAGCAATAATGGGTGGAGATTCAACTATCTCCGTCGTAATATCCTTTTCGTCTTCAATCACCGCAATACCATTTTTTTCAATCGGAATCGGCAACAATGTATATATTGTCACGTTCTCGATATCCCACCTGTAACGGGGTGTATCGTTACTTGAAATTAACACTTAAAGGTTGTTAATTAATATATTATCTAAAAGGTAGATAATATTTGGAGGATATTACTTTATATAGTAATATCCAGAATTCTTATCCATAAATAGGTATAGGCCATTATATCTATTTATTCCGCAGACTAATCAGCTGTAGGAGTAATCAAAGAGAGTTACAAGATAAGATAGAGATAAGAATTCGTTTACATGTTTAGTATTAGGTTATAGTTAAGTTAGCATTTACAAAGATAGATTAAGAGACACTTAACTATTAATACAGTTTTTCATTTCACCCTCCTTAAGTCTACTTGTCTTAAGAGGAGTCTTCCTCTGCACGTACAGTGTAGTGTGAAGTGGACTTGTACTGAAGCAGTACAAGTCGTAGTGCCCCGTTACACCTGGTAGCCGTCCAAGGACCACATTTCCCACATCTAACATGGACATGTTAGATGATAGTGGGAATACGCATCACGTTTCCCCTGAAAGCTACTCCTTTCTAAGTGATATAGAAAGGAGTGCGGTTGAACGAATGAGTTCGACCGTAGGAAACGATGCAATCCTGGCATTACTGTCCAACTTAGACAGAGATGCCCTCCATTCAACTATCGCCAAGTTCATACAACATGAACATGGTGCAGGGATTTATCTTGGAACAGATAGCGGAAATATCACCGAAAAAGACGAATTCTCACACCACGAGATGAAGGAAAAAGTAGCCTTGCTGAATCAGCAAGCCTCTCAACAGGCGGAACTGTTGAGATTACAACAGATACAGACCCCTGTACCTGGGATGACACAAACGCGTCGTCAACAGATACAGACCCCTGTACCTGGGATGACACAAACGCGTCGTCCCAAAACTTTAAAGATTGACATCTCTAAGTATAGGGGAGTCGAAGAAGACTCCCTCTTGACTTGGTTTGTCGAGTTGGACGATGCCATAAGGTCACGTCACATCATCGACGAGCAAATGCAAATCGCATTCGCTCAATCAAATCTGGCAGGTCGTGCCAAAACTTGGGCATTGGGCCTTAAGTTGCGCGACCCATACGTCTTTGGGTCGCTAGAGGCTTTTAAAACCCGACTCAAACAGACGTTTGAGCCACCAAGGGCTGAGTTCAGAGCTCGTTCAGAGCTTCTGAAACTTAAGCAAGGCAAGCGTGATGTGCACGCATATGCCCAGCACATACGACTCTTAGCGAGTTGTATTACCAATAACCCAGTCCATGAACACACGTTGATTACGGTGTTCATGCAAGGTCTTACGGATGGTCCCGTAAAGACCCACCTGTTCCGCTTGGAACTGGATACGCTTGAAGAAGCAATATCCGTAGCGGAACAGGAGGACTTTAGCTTGAGACAGGCTCAAGCAAGTTCGTCATCATATCGTCCACCTAGACGACACGAACTAGGAGGTCCAGAACCCATGGACCTTTCCTATGTCGAAAGCGAGAAACCTCGCTTTTCGAATAATAAGCGATCGCAGAAATGCCATCGCTGCCAAAAATTGGGACATTACGCTCATGAGTGTAGTGCCCCACGTCCAGCACCAAAAGGTACTGAACGTAATTTTGGATCGTATGCCAAAAAGGGCAACGGTCGCGGATCCGACGTTGTTGCGAAATCGCAACAGCGAGGCGGACCGCCAAAAAATGGACGGGGTCAGTAGGGGCGCAACGCCCTACTGATCCAGCAACCTCAAGAGAATTTGCAAATCTCTTGACAAAAGTTGCTCCAGACACACAATCATTATGTGTCTCTGCACCTGGTGATGAGGTATC
>NC_090611.1:3216508-3219550 GCF_004359215.1 Bremia lactucae
TTCAGTACAAGTCCACTTCGCACTGCTTCAGTTGCGAGTGGAGCCTTACGTTAATTTACGTACACTAGTACGTGCAGAGGAAGACTTCTCTTTAAGGTAACTAGCTTAAGGAGGGTGAAATGAAAAACTGTATTAATAATTAAGTGTCTCGTTTCTATCTTTTAAATGCTAACTTAATTATAATCTAATACTAAACATGTAATATAATTCTTATCTCTATTTTATATGTAACTCTCTCTTTGATTACTCCTACAGCTGATTAGTCTGCGGAATAATTAGATATACTGGTCTATACCTATTTATGGATAAGAATTCTGAATATTACTATATAAAGTAATATCCTGCAAATATAATCTACCTTTTAGATAATATATTAATTAACAACCTTTAAGTGTTAATTTCATGTAACGATACACCCCGTTACACTTAATCTGTCTTTCTCTTTGCGCGCGTCCAGCGCTGACTGGACGGCAGAGAATGTAGATATAATGGTCTCTATCTACCAATGGATAAGCTTTTAGAATTTTACCATGTAAAGTAATATTATCCAAATACTATCTACCTTTTAGATAATATATTAATTAACAACCTTTAAGTGTTAATATCATGAAACGATACACCCAGTTACACAGTCGAGGCGCCCCACCTTTACTGTAATTTGTGTAGGTTGACTAGTTATGTTATCAGTAATAGCAAACGTTGCCCCGTTACACAGTCAAGGCGCCCCACCTTTACTGTAAGATGTGTAGGTTGACTAGTTAGGTTATCAGTAATAGCAAATGGTGTCCCGTTTCACTCTGGCTGTAATATGTAACTGTTGTTCTCGCCTCGAAATGCAGAGAACTCAGAGTCGTCCTGGTCAGAAATATTTAAGACAGATTATGTATTTTATAATAGAGACTAGTTTTGTACTATATCGCTTTTGGAAGGTAGACAAAAATATTTCGGTACCGCCTATGTAACGGGGTGTATCGTTACATAAAATTAACACTTAAAGGTTGTTTATTTACATATTATCTAAAAGGTGGATAATATTTGGAGAGAATTTCTTTACATAGTAATATTCGGAAAGCCTATCCATTGATAGGTATAGGCCATTATATCTACTTGCTCCGCAGTCCAGTCAGCACTGGACGCGCGCAAAGAGAGAGAAAGATAAGACTTTATTACATGTTTTGTATAAGCTTTTAATTAAGTTCGTAGTAAATAGATAGAAAGAGAAGACCATAATATATGAAATACACTTTACTTTTAACCCTCTTTAAATAAAGCGTTTTAAAGAGAGTTTTCCTCAGCACTACTAGTGTACGTGAAGTGACGTGTGGCATTACTCGCACTGAAGCAGTGCGAAGTGGACTTGTACTGAAGTAGTACAAGTCGGCAGTGCCCCGTTACACCTGGTAGCACTTTGTTGTCCGTCCAAGTACCACAAATCTATCATCTAACATGGACATGTTAGATAATAATGGAAATACGCATCACGTTTCGCGTGACAGCTACTACTTTCTATGTGACATAAAAAGGATTGCGGTCGAACGAATGGGTTCGACCGTAGAGAATGATGCCATGCTGGCCATGCTGTCTGATTTGGACAGAGATGACCTCCATCCAGTCATCGCCAACTACATACAACATGAACTTGATAAGGCGAAGGAGAAAGTAGCCTTGCCTAATCGGCAAAGCTCTCAACAGGCAGAACTGATGTAGCAATAGGTACAGACAACTGTACCTGGGATGACGCACACGCGTCGTCCCGAAACTTTAAAGATAGGTAGGGAGTCGAAGAGGACTCTCTTCAAATGTGGTTTGTCGAATTGGACGAGGCCATAAAGGCTCGTCACATGGTCGACGAGCAAAAGCAAGTCGTATTTTTTTCAATCAAATGTGGCAGGTCGTGCAAAAACGTGGGCATTGGGCCTTAAGTTGCGCGACCCATACGTCTTTGGGTCGCTAGAGGCTTTTAAAGCCCGGCTCAAACAGACGTTTGAGCCGCCTAGGCTTCTGAAATTCAAGCAAACAAGCGTGATCCTCACGCTACTGCCTAGTATATATGACTCTTAGCGAGTTGAATCGCAAACAATACAGTTCATGAACACACGTTGGTTGATTACGGCGTTTATACAAGGTCTTACGGATGGCCCCTTGAAGACCCACCTGTTCCGCTTGGAACTGGATACGCCTGAAAAAACAATATCCGTCGCCGCACTGGAGGACTTTAGCTTAAGACAGGCCCAAGCTAGTTCGTCATCGTATCGTCCTTCAAGATGACACGAGCTTAGAGGTTCAGATCCTATGGACCAGAAACCTCGCTTTTCGAGCAATAAGCGATTGCAGAAATGCAATCGCTGCCAAAAATTAGGACACTACGCTCATGAGTGTAGTGCCCCACGCCCAGCACCAAGAGGTATATAACGTATCTATAAAAAGAATGCCAAAAAGGGCAACGGTCGCGGGTCCGACGTTGCTGCGAATTCGCAACAGTGAGGCGGACCGTCAAAAAACGGCCGGGGTCAGTAGGGGCACAGCGCCCTACTGATCCAGCAACCTCAAGAGAATTTGCAAATCTCTTGACGAAAGTTGCTCCAGACGCATAGTCATTATGTGTCTCTGCACCTGGTGATGAGGTATTCCTCCTCACCTTAAAATTAAAAGTGACAGATAATTTGTCACTTAGAGCCCTAGTGGACTGTAAAGCGTCGAATGACTTTATTAGTCGCCAGTGGCTAGAGGATCGTTGGCTCAAATATGTTGAGCGCGACATCCCTCCGACGAGGATGACGGTGCGTCCAGCGACAGGCACATCTATAACGGTTATTAAACGAGTAGCGAAATTTCAGTACACGTTAAAAGATTTACAATATGATGATGATTTCATCGTACTGGATTTGGATGAGAAATTTGATGTCATCCTAGGTTTACCTTGGCTCAGAAAGTATGAGCAAATAATCAGCTGACAGCATCGTTGCGTAAAGATGCCTGCCACTTGTTCATCAGATGGCCATCTGATGAACGTCTTGGAGCGTCCACAAGCGTGTGGATGTA
>NC_090611.1:3220856-3316783 GCF_004359215.1 Bremia lactucae
GGTATGTCTAAGAGTACGATCTTTTCTTCTATGGATCTGATGGATGGGTTCTATCAAATCCTTATGCGTGAGCGGGACATCCCGTACACAGCAGTGAGCACCCCCAGTGGGATGCTCTGGGAATGGCTAGTGATGCCTCAGGGGCTTAGTAACGCCCCTGCAACATTCAACAGATGTGTAACAAATCTGTTAAGACCGGTGCGGGAATTCGCACCGAGTTATTTTGACGATGTATTCGTCCATAGCCGGGCCATGGATGGTAAGACGGACGTGAAAGTTCATAAAACTCACGCTCGTCAGGTTCTTACTCTTATGCAAAAGCATAACGCAAATCTCAAGAAGTGTATATTCGCTGCAAACGAAACACTACTTCTTGGATGCATCGTCGGTAAACACGGCGCGCGTCCTGATCCCGAAAAGATCACGGCAATTGCATACTGGCCAGTTCCAGTCGATGTCTAGGGACTAAAAAAGTTTCTGTGGCTAGCGGCGTGCTTGCACAAGTACTCACGCAATTATGCCGAGATGACAGTTCATCTCTTTCGTCTCTTGAAAAAAAACGAGAAAGGTTATGGAATGCTGATTGTCAGCGTCATTTGAGGGAATCGAGCAAAGCTAGATGCAATCGCCCATCTTGGCGATTGCAAATCAAGATAGACCATTCCATGTGGTCTGTGGCGCCAGCGATTTCGCAATCGGCTGCGCGTTAATGCAATACGATACAGACGGCGCGGAGCGCGTCGTCTGTTACCAATCGCGTCAGCTGCAACCAGCTGAACTCAATTACACAGTGCATGACAAGGAACTCCTTGCTATGAAATATGCATTGGCTAAATTTAGGGTCTATCTTCAAGGAGATAGACCGTTCATCGTATATACGGACCATGCGTCATTACGCACGGCCGTAAACAGCCCACACCTCTCGTAAAGAATGGCGAGATGGCTATCCTTCTTCGCGGAGCATAATGTCTCCATGGAATGTAAATAAGAACAATTTAATGTTGTCGCTGATGCGTTGTCACGCCGACCCGATTTCGAGTCGGCAGTGCACTCCAACAGTGAAAATAATCCCACTGTTGGAACACTCACTACGAGTGTTACGTCGTCGACTTTGTTTGATGACATAAAGAAATCATACACAGAAGACAATAACCTTCAGCGTTTAATGGATCAACTGATCAATCCCTCTAATAACTTTATCTTAAGATTTATTGGCTTTACATCGATCGTCATCAGATCGATACACAACACGCAAATACTTACTGTACTTCACAGCCGATGCCGGTGACACTCCATCCCAACTCACAATGATTTGCACTTGCGCATCATGTACGAGTGTCGCGATGCACCAACAAGTGGGCATCGTGGACGTTAGAAACCTTATCACATAGTAAGTCGCGACTTTTACTGGCCTCGTCAGTATCAGTTCGTGCGCATGTACATCCGTGCTTGCGAGGTGTGTCAGCGAGTGAAGCCTCGCCCTTCATCCCGTGCACTTCTTCAACCTCTACCACTTCCGGCAGAGTGTTGTAGGTCCGTATCAATGGACTTCGTCTTCGGATTTCCTGAAGACGATCACAAAAACAGTGGAATTCTTGTTTTTGTAGACTGATTCAGCAAGATGGTACATCTTGCTGCAGTATTATAGTCAATCACGGCTCCGGGCTGGGCCTGTGTCTTTATCGACACGGTATTCAGACTTCTTGGTTTAGCCCGTGAACTGGTCTCAGAAAGAGACCTACGGTTCACCGCGAAGTTCTGACAATCCGTGTTTCGATCTCTCGGAGCACGGTTGACTATGTCAACTTCTGAACATCCAGAGATAGCTGGTCAGACGGAACGCGTCAATCGCGTCCTCGAAGAGATACTTCAAAGTTACGTCCAATCGTATCCGAATTGGAGCGGATTTTTACCGAATTTCGAATTCTCATCAACTATTCGGTGCATGCATTTACAACGCATACACCGCTCTTCGTGAATGTCGTACGCCATCCACGCATATCCGCCCAATTAGAGGTATCTTCTAGCTTAAGGTGGGGGGAGGACTCGCACGGACAGAGCCATTTCTGACTCATGCTCATCACGCGTCGAAATTACAAACGACGCGAATGATGTCGATGTCGAAGCAATCGACATCGAAAGAGAGAAAGATCTCATGGCAGTGCGCACCAAGCGCACTGGAAAAGATAAATCATTGCGAATGTAGAATATGGCCCAGAACGACGTATGCATGGTTTAATGGCGTGAGCAATAACATCTAATACTCGGTGTAATCGAGCAATTATTTGCAGCCGTAGCCAACAGGGGCTATTTATAGCACTTGTTCAATGAACGTCTATGCTTGTGGAGTTGTTACTTGTGGTCCCGAGACTGTAATACCAATAGTGAGCTTATTGATTGAGTGTGGTACTTGTGAGTGACTTGATTCAAGTTCATTCATTCCTACGAAACGTTGCTGGTCATTCGTTCCAATCGTTCAAATGTTTGTAAGCACGTTACTTTCCTTATGCTGTAAGTCACAGCACAGAAACTGGGATGTCACTATCTGGCAGGATAGCGCTAATGAGCCCCAAACATCCGTTCCTTATAGGCTTAAATTTCGTGACATAGGCGCGGCTCGAACCAGCTACCTCTCGGTTAGTACTGCTACATCTTCTACAAACGTGATCTGGCTCCATGATAGTTTTCTCTACTTGCAGCGTACACATTTCATACAAACACTCAATTAAATTATACAAATAAACCTATCCTTTCCAACATGTACACGTACGTAAATTCAGAGTTGCAGCATCACATTCAACACTCTTCCGTGATGTTTGGACACGTTTCTTACTTGAATGTGCATCTTGAGACTCGCAACGAACTTGCTGTGCTTGTCCATTGCAAGTGCCTTCGTCAATCCATCGGCCATCATGTCTTCCGTGGGCTAGCACTTCTTCTCAATGACCCTGCGTTCGAACTTTTCACGTAAGAACTGAATCTTGATATCGATGTGCTTAGTTCTTGAATGGTATACGGGGTTCTTCGCCAATGCAACACATTCTTGTTATCTCGGTAGACCGTTTTGGATCCGTTATGATAAAACTTCATGTCCTTCAGCAATAATAGAAGCCAGACTGCTTTTTTTGCTGCGTTGGCGAGACTCATGTTTTGAGTCTCTGTGCTCGTAGTCGCTATCGTTGGCTGCCGCTTCGACTTTCACGAGACAACACTACCATTCAGGAAGAGACGTATCCAGTTGTCGAGCGTTGCGTATCCAATTCGCAAGCTTAATTGGCATCTGCAAAATAAATGAGCTCTCCCTTGCTCGCGTCATCGAATACGATCCCACTGTCTTGAGTTGTCTTCAGATATTTGAGAATTCTTTTGGCTACAATCCTGTGTTGCTTCGCATAGTGTTCGCAGACTTGGCCACCCCACCAACAGCATGTACAATGTCCCGGCGAGTGCACGTTGCTACATACATGAGCGCTCCCACAAGTTCGCGATACGGAAACTTGAATACACTCGCTTCCTTGTCTGTTAATTTCACAAGCTTCGAGTTACTGCCTGCTGGAGTGTGTGATTTCTTGCAGTTCACGATGCCAAAATTCTCTGAAGTCGCTTGATGTATGCGCGCTAGTTCATATTGCGGCTTTTTTGTCGCGATGGATCTCGATTCCTAGACAGTACTTGATCTTCCCAAGTTCCTTGGTGCTGAAAACTTTCTTCAATGTGCACTTGATCGTTTCGATATGCTTTGCGACTTTGCTATAAATCATCAAGTCGTCTACATATATGACAACGATGCTGTATTCCGCGGTTGACTTTCGGACGTACAGGCATCGATCTGCCGCAGATCGTTCAAATCCTTGGGTATCCAGGTGCTGATTTAGCGTGGTATACCATTGACGTGCGGCTTGCTTGGTTCCATACGATACCTTTCCAAGAAGACACTTCTGAGCTGGTTTGTCCGAGATTTCGAAGCTGTCCGAGTGATCCATGTAAATCTCTTCTTCGACTTCAGCGTAAGAAAATGCTGTATTCACATCAACTTTCTCTGCTTCGAGATCCTTAGTTGGGGCAATCGCTAGCGCGGTATTTTCGAATATCTTTCGGGCCACTGGAACGGCCGGGTCGCTTTGTGAATCCCTTTATCACGAGCCGTGCCTTGAACTTGATTATAGATAAATTGCATCCGATAATTTTTCGCTCTTGCGGCATATTCACGAGCTCCCAAGTCTTGTGCATCTCGAGAGACTTCATTTCGCTCTTCATCGCTTTAAGCCACTGATCTTTGTATCTGGTAGCCATCACCTCACGATACGACGTCGCTTTCTCACCGTCATTGTCCTCGGCGTTGAGGCAGTATAGCGCGCCGTAGTCGTTCTCATTGTCAGCCAAGCTGAGCACTCCTCGGGGATAGTTTGGATACTCCCGCTCGTAGCACACCACGCCTCGCTTCTTGCGTACCGGACGCACCATCCATTCTTTCTAACCATCTATACCTGAAGTACTTGGAGCCCGCGTAGGAACGTGGATTTTTGGCCCTCATATGTCTGGCTTAAGCATAGCGGTGGTGTCCGAGGTTACTCTGGTAGCGACGTTTCACCATTTTGGCTGTTGCTCTCAACCGGGTCAATAATGCATTGGACGCCCTTGGTTCGGCTCGTTTCGGTGGTCCTTGTTGCTTGCTCATCGAAAGTCGCACTTCACACAGAATTAGGATTGAGCCTTCGCTTGCATTAAGAAGCCGGTATGCCTTGTGCTCCTTGCCGTATCCGAGAAGGTGGCACTCCCGACAGAATCGTCCAGCTTTTCGTTCGATCTGTGCGCATATCATAAGGGACCAAACACGCACTGTGTTCCATACGTGGCTTCCGATTGAACAACATCTAAAAGGACTCGAGTTCTTGTTAAACAAATTCGGTAAAACATTCCGATGTCAGCTGCCATCATCATTGCCTCGCACCAATAGCTCGTGTCCAGACCGCTGTCCTTAAGCATGCAACTTGTCATCTCGACCAGGGTCCAATTTATACTCTTCGCCATGCCATAGTGCTGTGGATTATTGGCAGTCCCTTTGGCTTTAAGTACATCCTCATCTTGAAACTCCGCAAGGCATAGTTGCTTCCTTCCAAGCTTCGTGACGAGCTGTCGCCAGCTCGTCGATTTTATCTTTGAAGGATGAAGTGAAACGTCTGGTTCGAGACATTCAGTCTCTAACTAGGGACCATCAGTCTTTGGCTGATACCTTGGATCGCACCGGTCTAATTCGGACCGAAGAAAGCCTCCTACTGGTAGCCCGGGCGGAAATGTCCGACGTAAGACGTAGGATGCGTACGCATCCTACGAGACAGCTTGATCGTGTACGCATTGCCTTGGCGGTGCAGTTAATGTAACTGGCTGATATACTTGAGCATTAATTTATTACTGCCCACATTCTCACTACATGTTTGGGTAGATCAAACGTAGAGACTAGGACTAGATCGTTAACTAAATATTAAATAATGTTTGCTCTTTTTTTCATCAGAATTACGTTCTTACCGGTCCACCGCATCAACGATGAAATCTTGGACAAAACGGACCACTGCTTCTCGAGCCAGCAGGAATTTTCCTACTGAGGCAGTTTGTCTTTGTTTTTAGTACACCGGGTGTGCATTGCGCAGTATCGTTCTCCTTTTTAGTATGAATATCATTATTCTTACTATTGATATTGCTGTCGATGCTGAGTACATTAGCATCTGCATTAAAGATAACAATAGCCTTATCACTATCGCTGTGTTTGTATTCAATTTTGTTCAAATCAACATTTGTTCCTTCGCACTAACTGTGGAGTCAATGCGCAATGAGCAACAGCTAGATTAGTATTTTTCTCAAGGGAGCCCCGCCCTCCTTCAATATGAGTCAATCTCAAACAAGTTGGGTATACGTGAATGACTAACGCCATTTACGGAAAAGGCGCATGCTTTGTTGATGCATGCACCAAATTTTTAATCACAAATTCTGTTATTGGCAAGAACTCTCTCCAACTCTTAAATAGGAGGACGTATCCTGAAAGCATTTCTTCGAGGATACGATTTGCACGTTCTGTCTGGCTATCTGTTTCAGAATGGTCAAAAGTTGGAAATTTTAATTGTGTTCCAAGCGACTTGAACACAGATTGCCAAACTTTGCCGTGAGCCGGGAATCTCGATCCAAAAACAATTCTCAGTCAAAATATCGTGTTAATAAAGATACGACCACAGCCTTCGGCTGTGATCGACTCCGAAACTGAGGCAAGATGTACGATCTGGCTGAGACGATCAACAAACACAAAACACCAGAACTCTTGTGAGCGTCTTCGAGAAATCCGAAGACGAAGCCCATACATACAGACTTCCAACACTGCCGGACAAACAGAGGTTGTAACGGAGCACGGGGTGAAGTACTAGGATCACCCGTTGACAAACTTCGCAAGCACATATATACCCGCGTATGAATTTATACTGATGAGGCCAGTAGAAATCGCGAATTACCGTGAGATAAGTCTTCTTACGTCCACGATACCCACTTATTACCGCATCGTGACACTGCGTAATCGCAAATCATTATGGTTGGGAATGACGACGCGAGGTGTGTCGCCAGCACTGGCTGTAAAATACAGTAAGCCATTGCGTGTTGTAAATCGATCTGATGAAAATCGCACAGATTCGACAATTCCTTTAAGGTTTGTTAGGATGGATTTTAGGGAGATCCACTACACCTTTAAACAGCCTTATCATCTTGATAAGCTCTTCTTACGTCGTCAAGTAATGCTGACGACTGAACACTTATTGTTGCAACAGTAGGCTTATCCTCACTGTTTATTTGCGCAGCTGGATCGAAATCAAGCGGCGCGCAAGGGCATCAGCGACGACGCTACATCGTTCTGGTTTGTATTCCACGGAGAAGTTACACGCCGCGAAGCGGTGGCACGGCCGTGCGTAAAGATGTATGGTCCGTCTATACAATGAACGGTCTATCCCGAAGAGATAGACCTCAAACTTAGCGTTTGCATATTTCCTGGCAAGGTGTTACTTGTCATGCACTGAATAATTGCGTTTAACTGTTTAAAGCTAACGCGACTGATAGCTGATGACACGCTCTATCATTGCATCAAATCACAGCCGATTGCAAAATCGCTGGCGTCACAGACCACATGAAATGGTCTATCTTGGTCTGCAAGCGTCAATATTCGCGACTGCATCAGGCTATACCTGATATCGTCAAAGGAACGCTGACAATCAGCGTTCCATGTCCGTTTACATTTTTCTTTATCAAACGAGAAATATGTACATTGTTTTCGGCATAACTGCGCGAGTACTTATGTAAGTACGCCGCTAAATCATGAAACGTAAGAACGCCCTTTGCATCGACTAAAACAGGCCATTCGGGTGATCACCTTGATCTTCTTAGAATTGGGCCGTGCACTGTGTCGCACTCAAAAGTGGTATTTTGCTTGCAGCAAATATATACTTCTTCAGATTTACATACAACTTTTGCTTACGCGTAAGTTAAAGAAATCTTCAAAGTACTTCAAAGTCCGACTTACAGTTCATGGCTATGCTATGAACAAAGACGTCACTAAGATAACTCAGTCCAAAATAACTCAATCCGAAATCTCGCACAGATCTCGACACATCTGTTGAATGTTGCAGGGGCATTACTAAGCCCCAGTGGCATAACTAGCCTCTCCCAAAGCATTCCGCTTGGAGTACTTCCTGCTGTGAACGGAATATCCTGTCCACGCATGAGGATTTTGATAGTATCCATACATCCGATCCATTTATTAAGTTATGGTACCCATTGGCATACCGTCAATGACTACGTTTTTCTCGTGGTAATAGCGCTTGTGCCGGTCGTATTTCCTGAGATCGAACGGGTCATCAGCAGCTCATCAATGGACGAAAGTATCCTCGACGAGAAGACTCGTATTAATCGTTTTTTTTATGTATCAATAGTTGGGGGGCAAATCCTTTATATAAGAATGTGGTCGAATTTAAGGATGCTTTCCCTATTCAGTACCGTGCGAGTTGCTTTTATCCTTAGGCAACTCGCACAGTACTGAATCAGGGAACACATCCTTGAATTCGACCACATCCTTATTTAAAGGACTTGTGACCGGACACCAGGTTCGAATACTGTGTCATAAAGCAGTGGCCACTGCCTCGTGAACAAGCATTAGCTATCGATAAGTTCTTTTCCAATCGCTTTGCTGGCTATGTGAGGGAGTCACCCTCCCCACATAGCTCTCCGACCTTCTGTGTGGCAAGAGGAGGGTGGCGGATTGTGCACGCGTTTAAATAATTGAGCGCTGCAACGTCACTACCGACCACATACCGGCCACGTATTTGTCATCAGTAACAAGTACGCAGATCTGCTTAACTTCGCTACTTTGCAGATTACGCAAGAGCCGTTTTGGATCAAACGTTGGCTATCGAACTGTCTCAGTGGTTTACTTCGGAGGCGCTAAAGGAACCTTCACTTGAGCTGTTGCTTACTAACGCATTCAATATCTCAGTTTTTTCTTTGGAATTCATTTTTAAATATATCAGGAGACTTGTTTCCTCAGAATCTTGAAGAGTTGTTCCCATACGCTTATGAGATCGTTATTTGGGCCTTTTTTCAACTGCCTCTAGCTGTGGTTGAGCAAAAACAGCGAGACCTCTATGATCAACTCTTAAGTCGATCTACAACTTTCGTACTGTCTTTTATCGACAGGCGTATCAAATTTAATTAGATGTTTCTTTTCAAGCAAGCATTTTTGTTCCGTTTTACTCAACTTATGCGAGTAGTCGAACTTCGACGCTTTCTGTGATTATGCACAGCCGTCAGCAACTAAGTCAACATCTCAATGGTGGACCTTTGACGCTTCTTGTCTTTGTGCATAGCCGTCGGAATCTAACTCCACATGGTGATGGGTAGTCACACTGAGGTTTTGTGCAGTCGTGCTGAAGACCTAAAACAAGTGAGGTATTTTGCACTCACATGTAAAGCACCCAACGCATGCAGACGGCCCAAGAAGTTCATCAGGTGCCATCCAATGAACGAAAGGCAGGCATCGCCACGACTGAATACTGCCAATTTATGCATCGCTCGTATAATTCACCCATGGTAATCCAAGGATGATATCAAACTTATCGTCCAAATCCAGTACAATAAATTAGCATCATGCTGTGCACACTACAGATGCGCCTGTTGCTAGGCGAACTGTCATCCTCATTAAGGGAATATCGCGCTCAATAACCTTGAGTCTGCGATCTATTAGCGATTGGCGACAAATAAAAATTTTCGACGACCTACAATCGACTAGGGACTTAAGTGGCAACTTATTTGTCACTTTTATTTTCAGGTTGATGAGGTTCATCCCACCCCCTGGGGAAGTTAAACACAATGTTTGTGTGTGATGAGCAACTTTCGTCGAAAGATCTGCAAATTCTTTTGACGTTGCAGGATCAGTAGGGCGCTTCACGCCTACTGGCCTTCCTCCGTTTTCTTACGATACTTTCGCCGTTGTGATTTCGCACCAGCGCCGGATCCGCGTCCTCCGGTATTCTTAGCGGGAGGTCGATCGTTCCGCTCAGTGTTTCTAGATATTGGCGTGAGACAATACAATAATAGGTGTAGTGCTCAGTGTTTCTAGACACTGGCGTGGGACACTACATTTATAGGTGTAATGGCTTGTTGTTTTGACAACGATCGCGCCGTTGCAATCGTAAGTAACTAGTCTCGGTGGACGATAAGCACCTGAGTTGATGAAAGCCTGTTTCAGACTAAAGTCCTTCTGTTCCGCTATAGAAATCGCTTGGTCGAGCGACTCTTGTTCAAGCCGGAACAGGTGCTGTTTCACAGGACCGTCTGCAAGACTTTAATAAGCACAGTAACCTGTGCTTGTTCATCAATTGGATGACTCACGACAACTCACGAGGTATCGTGTGCGCTGAACATAATCGTGAAGGTCACGCTTGCCATGTTTCAAATTCAGGAGCTCTGCTCGAGCCCTGCTTATGGCACGTGGCTGCTCAAAGCTTTTCTTAGCCGGATAATAAAGACCTCATAAGACACCCAACCACATATGGGTCGTGAAGCTTGAATCCTAATGCCCAAGATTTAAGTTGAACATTGCAAAATTCATTTTCGTCGCATCGTCATGGATGCGGCGAGCTCCAAAGGCACGTCTAACTCGACGAATCATTTTAACAAGAAGTTCCCTCTGACTGCCTCAAACTTACACTTCAATGTTTAAGCTTCCGGGTCGACGCGAAAGCGTCGGCCAGCTAGCAGCATGTAAATGCTGCTGTCTCGATAATTCTAACTGTTGAGCTCCCTGTTCTCTCAATATCTTCGCGTGTTGAGAGCCTTTCTGGTGCAGCAAGGTTAATTTTACTCGGGCCACGTCGAATTTACGTTGTATGAACTCGGTTATAGACGGATGTTGCTTGTTTTGCTGTTACGCGTACAACATTGCACCTACAGCCGAGCTTATACGCTTCTACCGGTTTTAATTTATGGTCTGTCTAGTGAGTGAACCTCTTACGCGTTACGTGGAAGCCTTCTTTGTGGCTTGAAAGCTCCCTCATTTTTCATGGAACATGTCCATGTTGAAATGAACGCGTGTTGTAGGCGGGCACTTTTATAACAGCCACGCTCTACGTAAGCACACACGTACAAGCACAGTAAGAAAGCGGTTTGACCGTCTTTTCTCACGTGCAGTGAGGTAGTTGGTGGGCACCTAAGCGACATCACCCAACGAACTAAGTACCTTAGTGCAAGTGTCGTCACAGAAGCAGTAATCCGGCTTCACGTGCGCACTTGTTTGCAAGGAAGTAGTTTTATGGTTGATGATAAAATTCAATATAAAACCTTTTAACATATCAATAGATGCCATCTTTGTAGATGTGCACCCGTACAATACGAGCGTGTTATTCTGAATACCTCGGATTACGGATGACGCTTGCCGTCATCCCTTTCAATGTAAATACTCCAATGTGCATCGCATACACAAGGGTGGGTCACTTTGTGCACCATACCTAAGGAGCAGGTCTAATTACATCACATGAAGTAATTGACCATCCTGTTAAGTACACTTTGTGTGCTTAACGGATTTGTGTAACGTAGATCAACTATAGCCCGTTACACAACTTCCTCTTTAAAAACGAATTTTACATTCTGCAAGATCGTCAGCGGGAGGAACCGAGGGATAGCAAGCTACTTACGCGCCGTTTTTAGTCCTCTCAACTACTCTCAGCTACCAGTGTGTGCACATTTAGTGTGACATTACATGGCGCCTGATAAACCACCTAAGAGGGACAAAACGGAGTGGTCGTCTGCGAAACCACCCACACAACCACGCACGAAGCGCACCCGGAGCGGTTATACGCAGCCGTCGCGTAGTGCCTCCGTTGCAAGGCCGACAGCTACTGGTGCTGTCGTGCTAACTGGACTTAAAGATACATCCCACTTTCACAGTGAGGATGAAGATCAGTCGCTCATTATTGACTCCAATGAGCCGACACCACCGCCATCACCTCATTGTAGTGATGAGCACAGCAAGCTAGTAATGGGATAGGGTGGTGGCGTTATATTGCCCATCCCAACTTCATCCGTTGCTATTTACATGAAGAGCCTAACGTTGCGGCAAATTTGCCTTACGTCAACGAGGCAACTGTCTCGCTCTCTGCGCTAGCTAGCGCAGCGACCATTCATGAGAGCACTGCCCATAAAGTGCAGCTGCTTCTCAGTTGGGTAAAAACCCAATATCTGTCGCTCAGACCATCATACACAATGGGCCTGACGCAGAAAGAGCCTGAGCGTATAGCTCATGGGGCGGCACGTGACGTGTCACAAGCCAGTCGTATTGAACTTGGCGATGTGACTAATGCCATACTACCGATATTACCTCCTTCCGAATGCCCATATTCGGATGGAACTAGTGCGTCACTCCTAGGCCGCACTACTCTAGATGCACATAATAAATATGGCATCTTTAGCTCATGGAAGGCTCAGGGGAAACCACTTAGTCGTGTTTCCTCGATCCCGGTCGTGTTGCATTCGAATAAATCAACCGATCATTTCGAAGTGGAATTTTTACGCCGCTCGTCAGCCACATTCCGACGTGACGAAACAACGGTCGCAGCTACTTAACTTCGCTCGCTTGCGTGCAAGAGAAATCATTAGCGGTAGGTACTGTATCCCCTAATTCTTCTCACCGCGCTTCTCCTGCTAGTCCATTCGGGAATAGCAGAGCGACACTGGTGCTTCTTTTCAAAGGCGTAGACCAGGCCCGGTACGTCGACATGCAGGGCCTCGACCGGCTCCTAAGAGTTGATATTTTTCTTTTCCTCTCCACGAGACGAGGGTTTGAAGCCTCTGCTACATGGAGCGGCGATTTTGCCCACCAACTCGCGGCAGCCGCTTCCGTTCAATCCCAGGCATTGAGCGTTGCTGACGAAAAGATCAGGAATCGCGAACATCAAGTCTCACGACTGACTACGGATCTCCACGATGTTTGCTCGAAGATCTGCCACGGTTACTAAAGGCTAATACTTCGGCTAGACCTTTTAAAAAGCTGATGCTGAGAGAACCGCGTTAGGCGCGTGGTATACCTCAGCCCATATCGCGGTGGGAGGATTCATTCGGCTGGAAGTCTTTCACCTTCCCCGTCTCCCTCACTCGACCGACACTCGACTATGAGTCGAAAGTCGGTCGGGTCGACTCATAGTCGGCGTCACCATCGGTCTCCTTAGATTGAAAGTATGTGATCTCTTCTGGATTGACAGATCGTTTCAGACGATCCTCTTAAAAGACAGGGTGCGTCTCAATAAACGGCGGGAGTGTGAGCCTATAATCATTTCCAACCTCCTTGACCACTGTAAACGGCGGGAGTGTGAGCCTATAATCATTTCCAACCTCCTCGACCACTGTAAACGGCCCGATGAAACGCGGCAATAGATTTGTAGTACCTTCAGGTGGACAGAAACTGCGTTTTTTGGTTAAGGCACAATTGCTAAAATAGTACTTTGTCTCACGCTCCAAAAACGTTCATTGTTGTTGCGACCATTTTGGTCCGCATATTGTTTTGCTTGTCCTGTGCGCTTGCTATCACGCCACGGACTTTTCGTGTGATGGCTAATCGCTCATCCACAAAGCGTTGAGTCTCGCTCACGCTTTTAGCACCAAATTCGCCTGTGGCACCACCGAGACGTCGGTCATAGGACGTAGTTGTCAATAGCGAAACATCGTTATTGTTTAGGACAGGCATTTTTTGCCGTGACTCCATACTGACCAGTGATAAAGCGGCAGTGTCACTAGGGCAAGTAATGGTCACTGACATGATACCCTCACGGGTCATCGTCATATTGACGAAACAATGTCCCTCTTCCGCACAGAGCGTAGTGATGAGCCCTCCCCCACTAAGACTTGGGGTGCGTACAAACTAGACTGGCGTCCGAGGATGGCGCAGTCCGTTTATATAAAAACGGTGTCTCACCCGTACTGGCGTGGACACTGCTATTTATAGTGATCTCTACAAATTGCTCCATTCTTTAGGAGTCGCTATCGTGCGTAATACATCCGCCATGACCCGATTGTCACGTTCTATTTGGCCATCGGTCTTGGGATGATCTGCCGTCGACATATGGAGCTTGCTACCTAGCAGCTCAAACACATGCCGCCAAAAAACTGACGTAAAACGTGGATCCCGGTTCGATACTATGGACTCACGCATCCCGTATAGTCGGCATACATGATCCAGATACATGAGAGCTGCCTCCTTGTCTGTGATCGATGTTTTACATGGTGCTAAATGCACCATTTTGCTCAGTCTGTCTACAAAGCCGACGAGCCCCGTCCGACCCTTGTGGTCGGGCGGCATGCCAAACATGAAGCCCTGACTTACCGACTTCCGACAATCCGTTGGGATCGGCAGCGGCTTCATGGTGCACTGCTAGGCGGTGCAGACTTTATGCGCTGACACTATTCGCAGGAGCGAATACAGTTGGCCGCCCATCGATATAGATGTGGCCACCAAAATTCCTCTGACACTCGTAAGAATGTCTTTCCACGGCCCAGATGCCCAATCGATGGTACCTCGTGGAGCTCGTGAAGTATTTTAACTTTAGATCTGTGTCATGAGGGACATGATTTTCGAAGGGTCACAAGGTGACAGCGGATGCCATCGCTGTAGCTAAAGCGACTTAGCTTAGCCTTCAGGTGCGATGAAAGGGAGGTTTCTTTCGGAGGCCAATGAGCTCGTCATGTGGTAGACCTTCATCGCTGCCAACGTTGACGAATCAACTTGTGCCTTTGCACCAGACACGCTTTCCTGGTGTATTGCCTCGAAGTCTGGGCTGCGCGTAAATGCGTCAGCCACGACATTCGAATTACCCGACTGTATTCGACGTTGAAATTAAATTCAGAGAAGAATGTAAGCCGTCTTTCCATTCAAGACGAGAGGTGCGGTGAGTTTATTGCGGTCCGCAGTGATGCGTGATCCGTGTAAACCACAAATGGTTCGGTGCACGCGAAGCTTTACAAGAGCGTACTCTATTCAAAGTAGCTCCTTGTCATGCACAGGTTAATTGTGCCACGGCATCAAAAGCCGGGACCGATAAGATTTCACACGGTTGACGCCATCGTCATCCTTCTGCATCGCAGACGACGCTAAAGGGCTTATCAGCGTCTCGCAATGCCAAGACCGGTGCCTCTACAAGAGATTGCTTCAGTGATGTGAATGCATCTACTTGTTCCTTTGACCAAACTTATTCTGCATCCCTTTCAGTAGGTCAGACACGGGCTAGTACGCTCTGCTTAAATTTGCTGTACTTATGCAAGGAATTGGATAGCCCTAGGAACTAGCGCAACTCCTTCACGTGTCGTGGAATTGGCCATTCCTTTAAAGCCTTTTACCACCATGTGTACCTACGATGCAGTCCAGCACAGGTATCTTGGGACCCCTACGACGCACGCTTGCAAGTTGACGTACAATTGCGCGTCGCCCAGAGTCTGCAACACAGCGTCTAAATGACGCTTGTGCGACTCTATTTCGCTCAGCCCGTCCTCGGCTCTACTATGCACGAATACATCGTCAAAGCAATGAGGCGGGTAGGCACGGTGCTGACACATCACGTGAGCCACCACTCGGTTGAATGTCGCTGGTGCGTTTTTCCAACCTGGAGGCATTACAAGCCACTCCCACAGCATACCGCTTGGGGGGCTTACTGCCGTTTTGGCTACATCAGACTCTCTCAAGAGTACCTGATAGTAGCCATCTTTTAATTTCAACGCGAAAAAATATAATTGACTTTCCATGGAGCTCGACGAGATATATTTCCGCGTGATCGGCGTTTGCGCCGATATGGTGGCCGTGTGCAGCTGATTGTAAGCGTATGCTACGCGGATCCGCCTGTGGCTTTGCACACACAGAACGTCGGGCTGCAGTGAGGTGACTTGATCTCATGTACATGTCCAGCATTGGATCGCTTGTCGAACTCATCGATGTAATCGACTTATTCTTTCGGCAACGGCAATTGCCTCGTCACACAATACTAGGTGCCAGGTTCTAGATCAATTTCGTGCCCGATGCCCCTATCGGCAGGTAGGCGGCTGGGCACTTCCTCTAGGAGCACACTACGATGTTTTCACAGAATCTAAAATGAGCCGTCTCTCAAGGCATCCCAGCCTTGAGCAGTGAATTGTTTCTTTTTCGTCTGTTTCTAGGACGCTCGCATCCATTGTGGACGACGAGAAACAGTCCACCAAGTTCTCTTCTGGAACCGGTGCGACTTCCTTGTGGATCATTTCTTCCTTCCCACGATTTCTCCGGGAGATTTACTATCTCCTCGGCAGATTACAAGACGTGCTGGAGCGCCTCGATTGAGGATGCCTCCTCCATTTTGTCTTCGACGGCCCCGAATTCCTCGTTCGAAGGCCCGTCTTCATTGGCCGGGACTTCTCAAAAGTTCACTCGTTTTGACATATCGGGTACTTGTTTTTCGAGCCACCACGACATTTGACTGGGAAGCGGGTGCCGTTGCTCTCTCGGCAAACGCACCCCATTCAACCGCACCAGAATCTAGGCTCTGCGCCAAATCTTGCGACGATTAACTTCTTGTCAGCTCGCTATCTACTGCCACAGGCTCTCGGCTCTGTGCAGGACCATTGAACGCATGGCTACTTGTTATTGTCCTTTTCACCACGAGCTGGGTAGGACTTGGTGACGTTTGGTATCCCGTCAACGCACCCTCAACTGTGTTGTACACGAAATCAGTTGCATAAGGCTCTCGAAGTATCATATCCTTTCCGGTGTCCTGCGTAGAGTTAGCAACTGTGCGTGTACGCCGGTCTATCCATGGTTGGTATCTTGCCAGCCATGGTATGCCTCGGTGAGGTCATACGGACTCTTCAGATCTAGCACTGTGAGCTTCTCTCTACAGGAGAGTCACTAAAGCTGAATGCGAGTTCAACTTGAATTACCTCAGACTTTACGACCGCGCCGTTTGCTTCTACGAACGGTCGCTCCTCTTGCTTTCATCCTGGCAAAGCGACTCATACGTCATATATCGCCGGCCTCTTTCTTAGAGCCGGGAGTTTCACAAAACTCTGTGATGCACTCGAATCCACGAGAAGGGTCATCACATGGTGAAGCCTTGTACTCGAGCACTATAGGCCTGCAGGGTTGAGGTCCAAAATTTCGAGACCTCAGGAACTATGCTACCTATTTGGTCGATAACTGTGAATCTAGGCAGCTTCAGAGTCCGCGTTGGTAGGCCCCCCTCCTGCGCTTATGAATTCCCCGAACCCTCAGTGGTTGATGCAGAACTCACGCGTCTTGTACTCTGGTCTTTGCCATCACCCTTCGTGTAGGGAGTCCTTTTGCTGGGCGTCTTAGCCCCAGCAGAGATTCTCGCATAGCAGCGAGTCATCATTTGGCCGCGCTTTGTCGCACTTGTAGCAGACTACGTCTGCATCGCCCAGCTCGATAGGAGTCTCATCCGACCTCTCGGCGGACAGCTTATATCAATCAATCGTCGAGGCACTGTTGAAGGGTTGCTTCTCAACTTAAGCAATTTGGATTGCCTCTTCCATCGTCGACGGCACCTTTTAAAAAGGGCCTGTCGCGATGGGCCGTGCCGCAGTGCGTAAATGAACCTGGGCACCTTGATGTGTTCCGGTATTGGACCCACAGTATTAGATGCCGACAGTGGGCGCATCTTATGCACATATTCTTGCAGTGATTGCATCGCTTGTCGCGCTCAAAAGAAGCGCACCTGAGCAACACTTCGTTGTTCGGCGACTGGTACATGGCGCGAATCTTTGTCTTAAAGATCGCCCATGTAGGGAACGCCTTAACATCCGCCACAGGCGCCGAGTAAGCTCACTATGAGGCCTTACCGCGCAGGAGCGACATTGCGTACGACACCATCCGGCTATCATCCTCGATGATCTGCGCAACACCTCATTGCTCCACAACTAACAGCCAGTGGACAGTCGTGTGCGCTGCAGTTCCATCGAATTTGTATTCGCCATATCTGCCCTCGCTTTGTTCTAGCCAGGACGTCAAGGACATTCCTTCACGTTGACTGGCATTCCACACTTTGCATGTCCTCTCGCACACCTTGCTCACCCAAGAAAGATCCGAAGAATATAATTTTTCTTCAGCCCAATGGCAAAATTCTCGTTGTTGGCAGTTGCCGTTTAATTTGCACATACTGAAACGCATTGGTAAAAGCTTATCATATTTTTTGTGTATGAGTCAGGTTGACTTCAAGGCAAAGCTGGGACCGTTAAACAAAAGGCTGTCAGCTTCGATCTGCTCTCTGCATGAAGCGTGTATACTAGCAAATTGTTGTATTTCTTTAAGTATCCGCACGGAATTTGTGGCTAGGGCTCTTGCTGAGCAAAATGGTGCATGTAGCACCACGATATCAGGCAAGGAGGCAGCTCTCTTGTTCCCGATAGCGTTTTATTCATTTTATATTCTCGTGGGGGTATGCGCTTGCTCGAATTCACAAATGTTGACTTCTTTGGTCCAAGGAAGCCGGCCGTTGTAACAGAATCGTCAAAACCCCGTTCTCTTGACATATCGGCGTGTTGAGAGCCTTGCTGGTAAAGCTAGGTTACGTTCTTCTGGACCCGTCGATGTAGTTCGAATGTTCCTCGGCTTAGCGTCGTACTTACATAAGTACTCCCGCAATTATGCTGAAATGACACAGTACATCTTGCTTCTCTACTGAAGAAAATTGTAAAGTGGTTATCATTGTAAAGGAGCGCATCGAGCTGCTTATGCTGACCCGGACCACGGTCGCATGAAGCGTCAACCGTGAACGTGCATCACATTTGCGATCGTCCAGGTCTCGGACCTATGGACCTCTCGTGTATGGAGAGCGAGAAATCTCGCTCTTCAAGTTACAATCGGTCGGAATACCAAACGGAGATTATGGTCGATCAATCGTCAACGAAACACGAGCTGTATCCCCTTCACAACGAACTGACACGCGATTTACTAGCATGTCCGATGAATTAGGGCGGAAGCTTCTTTGAACTGTCCGCTTTGCTATTGGGACGAGAGTAAAGCGGGCCTAAAGCATCGACAGTTACTATAGGAAATAATATGATGACGACATTGACGACTTTAAAGCTGCAATGCTAGCTTCTCGTACGCACAGAAATGCACGGTATGAAGCGCTTCCATTACCATTGACCTAGGACAAATCAACTCGAGGTTATTATCAGGTACATCTTGCTACATATCACAGTACGAAGCACTTTTTTGGGACTTTCATGCGTCGTGTTCAAGCTCTGAGTGATCGCCAGAACTCCGTATGAGGTAGTACTTAGCAGCGGTGAGAGTCACCTTTATTTTGAAAATCATTTACCAGATTTCCATTAAGACAGCGTTCCTAAGTGGTTTACTGGATGAAGAAACCTACATGAAGCAGCCGAAAGGTTTATCAGCTCCAAGAATCCGCTTTCATGTAACACAGTATTTAATTTTAGGAATCAATTCAGATTCATAACGAAAATATCTATCTGGAGATAAAACCGATGGTGGATTGGTACACAACACATCTTGGAATTCTTCAACTAAGGAGTAACTCCCACTGAGACGCATTATTCTTGCGGTCATTATAAGAACTTCGACCGTCGCCATTGTTGTGCACCGATTAGTGGCCACCTCACTGGTATAATTCTTTTTTTACTCGAGTCTTCTGGCGATTGCGCTTCTCCTGGCGATTGCGCTTCTCCTGGCTGTCCTCGTGTCTTTGTTGACACGATATTTCAACTCCATGAATTACCCCGTGAACTGGTCTTAGATCGAGACCCCAGATTCACGGCGGGGTTTTGGCATTTTCTGACCCATTCGGATGTAAAACGATCGAAATCTCCAAACAAGCTTCAACTTAGTGAATCCCAATATGCCGCTGCCTGAGCAGTGTCGACGCCCCCTTCATCTGGGACATTTGAACACCAGCAAGCGAGACCGTTACATAAGTATCGACACGTGCTCTCGCAAAATTTATCAAACGCTTTCGGTACTTCGCTCTTCTTCTGATTGGGTAAATCATGACAAGGCAGTTCCTTATCCTAGTAAGAATCACGATATGAATGCCATCTGGTGCTTACAGCAATTGCACGAAACAGCTTGTAGAATCTAATGGACGCCACGCCGGGTAGGACGGATAAGGTCAGTCGCATATGAATTTGTCCTGTGAATCCAAGGACTCTTGGATTTTAGATAGTGGATCAAGCAGAGGCTCTGTCAGTGACGAGACATGGCTTGAAGATGCTTGAATTAGGTAAAGCGGTCCGTCCAATCGCGATGCGAGACTTTGCGGCAGAAAAGCGCTCGTAGAGGACGTTCGAATAGTTATCACTGAAATAAAAACAGGGTAACACGGTCGAAAACGGAAAAAAAAGTGTAGCTGCTGCTCTTCAAAATCGAGATTAGATGGACTCGCCGTTAATTATTTGACTTGGTTGTAAAGCTTATACCTAATTGGGTATAATTCAGCCAACTGGCAAACGCAAGCTTTGGATCAATGGCTCGACAAGATTGTCTAAGGTATCAAATTCTGAGCCGCTTAACGCTGGATAGAAACGGAGTAGTTGAGAGGTTAGGGTGCTCAACAGTTTGAACTGTTGAGACAGCAGCATTTACATGCTGCTAGCATGTAAATCGCAGTATATCACGGAGTCATGCTGCAACCAGTATTATGCTTTGATTGACGGGAGAATTTTAGTTGAATTATAGCTGAAACAGTTGCGTGCTAATTTATGGTGATACTGATAATTAAAAGAAGGTTCTCACGCTCCTGGATTTGAAGCAGGGCAAATGTGACCTTCACGCTTATGCCAGCATACACGATACCTGGTCAGTTGTGAGTCATCCAATTGATGACTTAACACAGGTGACTGTGTTTACTAAAGGTCATCGAGACGGTCCCGTTAAGACTCACATGTTCCGGCTTGAATTAGAGTTCGCTCGACCAAGTGACATCTATAGCGAAACCGAGGACTTATGTCTTATACTGGCTTTTGTCCACTCTGGAGCTTATCGTCTTCCAATAAAGGAAGCCCAGATCCTATGGACCTCCGTAGGATCTACACCTCCGTTATTGGAAGACTCTCGTGTGAAGAGAGCGAGAAACTCTGCTCATCAAGTCACAAACGATTGCAAAAATGCAATCGTTGTCAAAAGACGGGCCACTACGCCAATGAGTGTAGTGCCCCACGCCCAGTGCCTAGAAAGTGAGCGAAACGATCGACCTCCCGCTAGGAAGCGGACGCGAATGCGAAGCTGTTGCGAAATCGCAACGGCGAGACGGATCGTCAAATTGGTCGGGGTCAGTAGGTGTGGAGCGCCCTACTGATCTAGCAACTCAAAAATATTTGCAGGCCTTTTGACGGAAGTTGCTCATCACACACAAACATTATCTGTAAGTGCCCCAGGAAATGAGGTTAACCTCATCACCATGAAAATTATAGTGGCAAATAAATTACCACTAAAGTCCCTATTGGATTGTGGGGCGTCGTCGGCTAAAAGATCGCAGACTCCAATTCATCGAGCACGACGTCACTATAGCGAGGATTGCATTGCGCCTAGCAGTAGGCGCATCTGTAAAGAAACGTGTAGTTAATATCCGATACACCTGAAAGGGTATACAGTTTGACGAGTGCTTGATTTAAATGAAAATTTTGATATCATCCTTGGATTACCATGGATCAGAAAGTACGAGCCATGCATAAACTGGCAGCGTAAAGCCGTGACGATGCCTGTCTCTCGTTCACCAGAGAGTCATTCTTTGGGCGTTCATAACCTATGAGAGAGTGAAATGGCCTCACTTGTGGTTCGATCGTTTGCACGACTGCATATGACCTCAGTGTGAAAACCCATCGCATTGTGGAGTTAGATTCTGACGGCTACTGGCAGCGTCGAAGTTTGATCATTCGAAAAAGTGGAGTGGTACGAAACAAGGAAGCTGTGGTTGCGGAACCAGCGAGATTCTCTACGATCGTCTCTCTAGTAGATCTAGGACTTTCGCACTGTCTCTTATAGAAAGACGTTACGAATTTTCTTGGATGTTGCTTTTTAAGCAATCAAGAGGTTGTTGGGGATGACACTCTCCAAATAAAACTTGAGGGAATAAGTCCCCAAGAATCTGCGGAAATAAGCCCCTAGAAACCTGTGGTAAAAAGGTTCTTATGTACCTTTGGAAAAAAGTTCCAAAGAGAAAATTGAGACAATTAATGTCTTAGTAAACAACGGATCAAGTGTAAGTGCTTATACACTTGATCTGATAGCGCCTCCAAGTTGACTCCGGAGATAACTCAATTGCCAACGCTAGAACCGAAACGGTTCTCGCGTGATCTGCGTAGTGGCAAAGTCAAGTAGATCTGCGTACTTGTCACAGAGGACAAGTTCGTGGCCGATATTCGGTCGGCAATAGTATTTCCTGAGAACGACGGGTTCCCAGCAGATCATCAATGGACAAAACCTCGATGAGGAGACTTGGATATAACGAGTTGCCTAAGGTTAAAGGCACTCGACACGAAATCGACCTGAATTTGGTTCGAAATGCTGTGTCATGAAGCAGTGGCCAATGCCTTGGTATGATGTACTTATAAATCCGACTTTCCGTTATGAAAGAAGACGTCATCAAAATAGCTCGGTGCGAAATTCCGCACCGATCTTAACAGGCTGATATCACATCGGTTAATTGTCGCAGGGGCATTGCTAAGTCCCTGTGGCATGACTAGCCACTCCAATAGCATTCCGCTTGGGGTGCTTACTGCTGTGAACGGGATATTCTATTTACGCATAAGGATCTGATAGAATTCATTCATCAAATTTATTGACGAAAAGATAGTACTTTGACATACCATCAATTATTACGTCTTTTCTAGGTATCGGCGTTTCGCGCCGACCCGATTTTGAGCCGGCTGTGCAAATCAATAGTGACCATAAGGCCACTGTTAAAACAATAGTTTATCCGTCGTCAACATTACTCGAAGACGTTAGAAAAGCTTATCAAAAGGCTCTTAAAGGGTTAATGGATTACCTTAGAATTCCATCTATGCGTTACGAGCAAAAGCTATAAGTTCTTTGCTCGATCGAGTCCTTCCCCCCAATGAATGGGAGTCACTCTCAAGCAAGGTGAGTATACGTGGATGGCGTAAGCCATTCACGTACACGGTGTATGCTTTGTAGAAGCATGCACTGAATTGTTGATGGCAAATTTCACTATCGGCAAGAACTCGCTTCAACTCGTAAAATAAAGGATGTATCCGCGAAGTCTCTTCGAGAATACAATTTGCACGATCTGTCTGACCATCTGTTTCAGGATGGTCAGAAGTTGACGTTTTCAACTATGTTCCAAGTGATTTGAACACAGATTGCCAATCCTCTGCCGTAAATCTAGGGTCTCGATCGGAGACCAGTTTATGGGGTATCCCATGGAGTCGAAATATCGTGTCAACAAAGACACGAGCACAGCCTTTGGCTGTAATCGACTCCGGGACTGCAGCAAGATGTACCATTTTGTTATCACGATCAACAAACACAAGAATACCATTATTCTTGTGACTCTTCGGGAATTCCGCAGACGAAGTCCATAGATACGGACTGCCAACACTCTGCCGGAACATACAGATGTTATAACGGAGCAGGGGACTGAGCACTGGGCACTGGGCTTCACCAGTTGACAAACTTTGCAAGAACGTATGTACTTGCGGACGAACTCATACTGCGTGGTCAGTAGAAGTTGCGACTTATCGTGGGATAAGTCTTTTCACGTCCACAATGACCACTGATTGGTGCGTCGTGGTACTCAAACATGATGCGTAAACGCAAATCATTATGGGTGGGGATGACGACACGAGGAGCGTCGCCAGCAATGACTGTATAGTACAGTGACCCATTGCGTGTTGTAATATGATTTGTAGGGGATCGATACAACTTCGACAATCCTTTTAAGGATTGTTAAGACCCTACGGTTAGTGCGAAGGATACAAATGTTGATTTAATCAACATTGAAGTGGACGAACTCAGTAATGGCAATACTGCTAATTCTGACTTTAAAAACGATGCTGAAAGACTCAGCATCGAAAACAAAGGTATTTACTCAAGAGGAGATTGGCATCTTCACAGTGCAAACCGGTCGAGTCAGCAGGTGATTTCTGCTGGCCAGAGAAGCAGTGGTCCGTTTCGTAAAGGATTCCATCGCTGATACGGTAGACCCACAGAAACGGAACTCTGACAAAATGGAAGAGCAATTATTCTTTCATTTAATGTTGACGCAAACCTACCAAAAAATGAAGTGACGAATGTAGGCAATCATAAACTACTGCCCAGGTATATCGGCCGTTTCGTGTAATGCACCGCCAAGGCAATGCGTACACGATCGAGCTGCCTCGTAGGATGCGTACGCATCCTATGATTTATGTAGTCGTCTCCGCCCGTACCATCAGTACGAGGCTTCTTCCGATCTCGAATTACACCGGCACGGTCTAAGGCATCTTATGGTCCCGGGCCAAATAATTATAGTCTCGGGACAGAGTATGGTTCTCATGAACTGGACGATACACTTTTTCCTCCAAGGAAGAGTTTTCTTGACGAGCCGTTACCAGCTCGCTTTGAAGGGACTGACGTGTTCTTTCGTTCGCCAGTTGATCATTCGAAATTTGCGCGCAATATCCCAACTGGTCACGAGTAGCATTGCCGACCGTCACCGCTAACTTCCAGCGTCGGGATCGCTCGTGATCAATGTCTTCCCTCAAATACTTAAAGATGTGCTCCAAATAACGATATTGATACGAGTTCGTCAAATGAGGGAAACCGGTTTTCCTTCCTCCTTCACATCTATTGATAGATTCAAGTGGTAAGAAGCGTTTTCTTGTTGAAAGCTTCTCAAGCCACTGTGAGGTGAAAAAGGTTCGAACCAGTTATCTCGTTCGTTGGCGTGGGGGTATCCTCCCTCGTATGATAGTTGGAAACCTCGCTTTAAACGGATGGTGAACGTTCCGGGTCTCGTTCGACAGTACGACGAGGCCCACCCTCCTCGATAGAGGGTCCATCAGAGAACGAGCGCTTCACATGCTCGTAAAAGGATTGTGGGTTCTTAATCGCTTCGCGCATCTCACAAGAGATGAGCGTCCTCCAATAGGGATATCTAATGGAGCATGGATCCTTAGGGGCATGACCTACTCCCTTAAAACAACAGCATTGGCATGAGTCTCCACTAGAGAGGCAAGGTAACCCTACCTCTCTAGACAAACGGTGCAGCTTGCAGCGTGCACCGACTACGATCCGTTTTCGAATCATTCACGGAAAGCATCCCGTTTTTCAATGCCAGGCGTCGTGGCCTACGCTCTGCACATTCTGTACAAATTCTACCCAAGCTTGGAACAAAGGAGTGACTCACTTTGCCCGCTTATATGTGTACCAACGATGCCGGAAGAAGGCATCGATGAAGAATTCCGTTTCGGCCTAACCAGGATTGTGTAGCCTGGATGAGTCGAACAATGGAATATGGCACCGATCGTTGGACATACCAGACCAACAAGTTAGGTTGCCCTTAGTAGATAACCAGGCACTTGTCACTGCCATCTGCAATGAAAGTAGCAGGTGACATATACCAGTCACCTCCAATAAGAGAAGGAGGTAACTTCTTACCCGCAGTAGACGCATGAGTGTCTACTGAAACACTTGCATTACCAACACCTGCACTGATCCGTGCATCTGCCTACATCCTTCCTAGCAATTCTATTGCGTACTCATTGCCTCAGCGATGAAGTACACGGAATGACCCAATGAACTTGGGTAGTATACTACTTCCCAAATCAGTGACTGCATGCCTAGGTAAGTTTACCGTAGACATTAGTACTAGATCATTAATTTTAAATGAAAGAACATTTGCTCTTCCATGTTCATCTGAGTTCCCTTTCTGACGGTCAATGCGTTAGCAATGGAATCCTGTACGAAACGGACTACTGATTCTCGAGCCAGCAGAAATTTCTTTGCTGACTCATTTGTTACATGCATGACCACTAGACAACAGAATCTAATTTTACACCACCGCGCTTAACTGTTAACGGCTTACGATGACGCAGCCGGCCGAATAGCGATCCCATGATACTTGACGGTATCAATGAGCTAAAGATGCATGAACCCTCAATAAACCTCTCTACGGGTTGACATTTTGCGAATATTCCGCAAAGAATGACGAATAGTGAAGCCTGGTGGAGGGTTACCAGAAATGTTACAGGCTTATTTCCGGAATGAATAACGGCAAGCCGCGCCTAGCGGCGAACTGGCGCCACTTGCATATGTCTTTAAGTTAATCGAACTGATCGATCAACTTAACGACAAATGTGAGTGGCTCAAGCGTTTCGATGCGACACCAGTGCTCTTCGACGTTGGCATCGATCCGACGTTATCTTTTTCGCTGGAACAGCTGGGCCATTGTCAATGGGGTGTTGACAGAAATGGCACGACAAAAGGCGTCAGGATGAGGCTCCATCTTCATATTGTTGAGGTCAGCAACAGTCGGCACAGTCGTTTTTTGGGTATCAACAGCTGCGTTAACAACATAAATGCTTTTATCCGAAGCAGTGCCCATTCATTGGTTCGTCACCCGAAATTCGACAAGGCATCAAGTCCCGCGCTCGACGTCGTGGACAATGCAGACGATGGTGCGGCTAGGGCCGATGACACGTCACGAATTTAGGCTGCCACGGCGCTTGGTGGAAATCTGGAGGCATGCGCTGGAGATAGGGCAGAGCAACAGGGCAGACACAGCAGAATTCACCAAATTGCGGAAGAGAGGGTAAAGGAGGCTTGAACGGTTGTAAGGGGAGAAAGGTTATGAAATATTTATTATTGATATCAGCGTTGCTCTTCCAATTGCCAGTTTGCCCGAGTGATCTAAGGGGTTCCAAGGTACTTTACCGAGTTGGTTGGACCCAGAACTTTTACCTCAGGCAACAAGGGACACACTTTGTGGCGATTCAATTCCTATACTGACTTAGATAAGTTCAACCGCGCCCCTGACCTTGACAGTATTCTTCTACAATCCCGATCTGGGCTTGAAGGTTCACGATCGCTCCCGAGCAGCGGCGAGTCGTCCACGAAGAAGATGCTTGTCACTGTATGGTCTTCAGTCAGGCATCTTCTAAATTCCTCATGGGGTCGGAGAAGGTTTCCAAGTTGCTCAATCGTCAAAATAAAAAGAAGCGTAGACATTGGATCACCTTGTTTCACACCACGCGTCGGACGCAGCATTTGTATTTCACCGCCAATCAACATATGTGCGAGCGGATCCGTGTACAACAGCTTATTTTTAAACGAATTAATCTGGATCCGAATCCCATGCAGTCAAGCAGATTAAACATGTAATTATAATTGACTCGATCAAACGCTTTATGGAAGTCTAAGGTCAGCGCATATGCCTCCTTGTTGAGACTTGTCGCAAGGCCTTGGACATCAGCAAGAAAGCGCACGTGGTGATGGATCGAGCGGCCTCGGACGAATCCTTTTTATTCAGGGTGAATAAGCTTCCCGATAAAATCTTATCGGCGGAACGTCAGTGCTTCTGAAGCACCTTAACATCGATTTGGATGAGTGCAATGGGGCGATAATTGCCTGGGTCGGCGCGATAACCTTATGTGCAGTAAGACAACAGCTGACCTTCGCTGCGATGCTAGGAGTGTGCCACGCTCGAGACGGTTGTTGAAAACCAAAGCAAGACACTACCCGAATATTGCTGGCGTGATTTGATAAAAGGCCGCAGTCGAGCCGTCCATACCAGGATACGGGGTCTCCTTCCTGTGCTTGATAGCCTTCTCAAGGTCTGCTGCGTCAATATCCATGTCAAGAACACCACTATCAAGCTCGGGTAGAACACGAACAACAGAATCAAGCAGCTTGCGTTGAAATACTCCGTCAGGTGAACACGATTCCCCTAAGTGCTTAAAAAAGCGAAGGCTGATCTCGTAAAAATGGTCGAGACATTTCCGTCCGTACAAGACTTCCTCTATGGAGACTTGACAGAGACTGGAGTCTAGTGGGCGGAAGAAATGCTTCGTTAATTTTTCGGCGTTCGCAGCTTGGAAGTCGAATGCAGTATCTTGGCTGTACTGACTCGTCCTCGTCACCGTCTCCTTGTATTCAAGCATCGCTGCCTCATATACATCACGGTAGTCTTCATTCAGCTCTGTCTGGTATTTTGCGGCAGCTTGGTCAAGTGCAACTCGAGCAGTATAGCGAAAAAAAACGGACAGCTGGGGCAAAAAGAGCTTGAAGCTTGGGCTGGATTCTTCTGAAAGTCGACTTGTGGATTATACGGGAAAATGAGAAGTTCACGTTGTAGCTCAGTTGAAAGTCGGGCGTATATTTATCGTTAACATAACCTTTACCTACACGGCTTTGGCTAAGAATGTTTACTACTCCCTTTTTAAATCTGATTTTTTTGTCAGTTTTTCAATTATGATTTTAAATTCTAGCCCAAGGCCCTATTTGCGCTCAACGAAACCCGAGTTCCCAGGGGTATCGGAAAGTCTGCTGTATTTGCCATTTTTAGATTGGCACGGAGTTTGATCCTGTTACCTTTGAGTCGACATGTCGATCGTTGACCACTGCGCCAGGGTAGGGCCGCCCATCACATTGATGTTCAGTCGGTAAGACGTGTGACCACAACTCAAGAGGACAAGCTTTCATTTCCCGTCAATTTTCGGGAGTTTAAGCCTATAGGCTTCTGATGTTTGGGTTTCATAAGCGCTATCCTTCGAGAAAGTGGCGTCCCTCATTTTTGTGCTGTGACTTACATAGAAGGAAAGTTACGTCAATGGAACGAATGGCCAGCAACGTTGCGTAGGACTGACTAGGCGTGAGATCAATTCACTCACAAATAACACACTCAATCAATATACCCACTTTTGGTATTACAGTCTCGGACACAAGTAATTCCTCCACAAGCATTATATACATGTCATGTCAATAGAATCTGTTAAAAATGTGAGTTTTTGATTGCTATAAATAACAAAAATTAAAAATTGGATGGAAATTCAAAAGATAGAAGGAGCAGTGCATAAGTTGTCTTTAAAGTCATTTAAACAAATTTGGAGTAGGAAAATTCCGATCTACTTTCCATCGGGCGCATAGCGCAGTGGTAGCGCGTCCGCTTTGCATGCGGAAGGCCCCGGGTTCAATCCCCGGTGTGTCCATCGAAGTTTATCGTGTAATGTAATCAATGAGGAGCTGACACTGCATTCGTGTCAAGTACATATAGCCTACTCTGCCAAAAAATCAAGCCAAGTACGGGTTTTTCTTACCTTTCAGCGTGTTTATCATAAGGGATATATTTACGGCGACCAAAATCGATACAAGTAAAATAATGCGGTACGAACCACAATGTTCAATGCTTTTGCGGCTTTTATATCTCCGTATGTATATTTCTTAAGACAAAATCGAAATGGCACGAATTTGGAGTACTCTTCGAGTATGGTCGCTCACCTTGTATCGTATGTCCCTCCTAAGTTGCCCACTGAGCTTATGGTTTAGTATCTCCACTGAATTGCTTCAATTGAATTGATAACGATAGCCTGGAGTAACAAACATCAAGTCCACCATTCGATGCATATCATGTCTAACTTTGCAGTCACGAACAAAAGCCTTCATTTCAACAAGCATTATCCACATTAAGATACTGAGCTCACCTATTGGCGACCGGCAGGGCCAAGCCCTTCGACGAAAGGAAAGGTAGCTATGAGTTGAGATAATCAGTACAAGGGTGTATCTCACTTTCAAGGGAATGTGAGGGGTATTTATCGCGGAGGGCCAGTGACTAAGACTATTCAAACCAATTGCCATAAGCCTCAGCACCTCCCATCATATGAAAACTGCAGCAAGTACTAGCGGGGAGGGTGACTGCATGGCGCTTGTCAAGCATATTTACACACAGGATTAAACGTACAAGCGTATGATTGGAACACGACGAATGCTTCTTTACATTTATGCAAAGCTCAAATGGTAAGTTTTATCATGCTTGGCATTAAGCACTTTTGGACTGGGACTCAAATCGAATGGAAGAAGCTCCAGATCACCCGATTTTATCACCGCTGTAGATTGTCTATGGTTTAAGTGGGGGGAAATTTAGATTAGATTTTATTTCCTTGTTGCCCAAAAGTTGTGGCAGCACTAACCGAGAGGTCGCGGATACGAGCCTCGCTAATGTCCGGAAGTTTAAGCCTTTAGAGAACTGTTGTTTGGGGTTCATCAGCGCTAACCTGCCATATAGTGACGTCCTCCATTTCTGTGCTGTAACTTACAACATAAGGAAAGTAATGTGGTTATAAACCAATGGACAATAGGAATAAATGGCCAGCAACGTTTTGTAGGAATGAATAGACGTGAATCATTTCACTCACAAATAACACACTCGTCATATACTTACGTTTGGTCTTACAGTCTCGGCCACAAGTAACAACTCTACAAGCATAGACCTTCTTTAAAATCAGAAAGAAAAAACCGGAGAGAAAATGCCATTTCTCTTTTTCTCTTTCAGGTACCGCTCTTTATACAGGTATTTTTTTCAAGGTCATATATCCCTCGAAACCTTGAGTCGATTTGGCTTCTTGTACCGCACTTCTCAAGAATTTCAAATTTGCACGAAGCGGAGATGGAATCCGCACCCATTAGGTCTAACTGACAGCTACTGCCTGCTTGAGCAACAAAAATTTGCTTTTATATCGAATTGACTTAGACCACTGACTCATCAAAACAACCACACAACAAACACAACTCAACAAATTATTGCTCAAGCACAGAATTCTGTAAATTTAAAAAATGGCGCGGACTTTCAGCAGATTGACGTAGTGAAACGAGAATGCGCACTTCACAGCCTTTCCACCAAGGCACGCAAGCACTTTTGTATATATGTATTTAAGATAGGCTAATGTTACCCTGGCGAGATTGAGAAGTCACCTAGTCAATTATGTAATATACGACCCTAGTAAACTGCAATGTGATTAGAAATTTCAACAAACTTTCTCTCAACTCGTACTTACATATTTGGTACAAACACTTCAACAAGCTATGTGCATAAACCTGTTCTTTCCTAAATGTGCACATGCATTTTCAGACTTGCAACATCTCCTTCAACATTTACGTCCGAAAGTCAGCAGAATAAGAGAATGTCATATTTTGAGGCGGTTTCACGTACTTCAGCAAAAGCTTAGGTCATTTAGGAACGATATCGCGCGTACTAAACAAAAATGTTTAGCATGGAGGAGCTTAATGAGCTTACGTGCTGATTATAGAGAGATTAAAATCCAGCAGAATTGAGACAGCAAGATGAAAAAAACCAATTTACGCACTTTTGTCAAACCACTTGCGATATTTTTGGCATAAACACTGCACAGATGTGCTTAATTTAGTAAACAGCAACTTAGAACTTCTAAAGCTAGCACAATAGTAATCTTTCGTGTTTTAAGCTCTCGTAATGCAGCCTTACTTCCTCGACTCGAGATGCCGGAGTAAAATGGAGCGCTAGTGCACTCATGCTGACGAAGAAGCTGGTATTTCAGCTTGGAAATTATCCAGTCATGTATAATATTATCAAATTGAGCGGATTTTACCAGAATCTGAGGGGAGCTTTAAGGCTTGCTTTATAAATTGCTTCAACTGGCAATCACTGACTGGCGGTACAGTGCTGGTGAACCCTATACACCAGTTTCCGAAGCTTTTACTTTTTGTCGTTGCCGGGTATCGAACTAGTAACAAGTGGGATGCACCGCCATGCCTTGCCCGACTGAGCCCAACACACGATACTGTCCACACTCAACATCTCCGTATTATTCTTGTCATACGACCCCTATACACGCATATGCATAAAGCGCAACACTTTCGATGAACACATCAAACTTCAACACCACTCGCAACTGAAGCAGTGGGAAGTGGACTTGTACTGAAGCAGTACAAGTCGTAGTGCCCCGTTACAACTTTTTACTAAGTATTTCCCTGTCACACTAATAATGCACATTAGTATCTTTAGCTTAGTCTGCATTCTTCGGTGCTGTAGCTGCTGTAACTTGCTTTAGAAATATCCAGAAACGTAAGTAATCCAAGGCAATCTACAACGCTGGCGATTTGGAGCTTTTTCCATTTCATTTGAGTCCCAGTCCAATAGTGCTTAATGCCAAGCATGATGAAACTTACCATTTGAGCTTTGCGTAAATGTAAAGAAGCATTCGTCGTGTTCCAATCATACGCTTGTACGTTTATTCCTGTGTGTAAATATGCTTGCCAAGCGCCATGCAGTCCCCCCCCCCCCGCTAGTACTTGCTGCAGTTTTCGTGTGACGGGAGGTGCTGAGGCTTATGGCAGTTGGTTTAAGTAGTCTTAGTCACCGGCCCTCCGCGATGAATACCCCTCACATTCCCTTAAAAGTGAGATACACCCTTGTACTGAATATCTCAACTCATAGCTACCTTTCCTTTCGTCGAAGGGCTTGGCCCTGCCGCTGTCGCCAATAGGTGAGCTCAGTATCTTAATGTGGAAAATGCTTGTTGAAATGAAGGCTTTTGTTCGTGACTGCAAAGTTAGACATGATATGTATCGAATGGTGGACTTGATGTTTGTTACTCCAGGCTATCGTTATCAATTCAATTGAAGCAATTCAGTGGAGATACTAAACCATAAGCTCAGTGGGCAACTTAGGAGGGACATACGATACAAGGTGAGCGACCATACTCGAAGAGTACTCCAAATTCGTGCCATTTCGATTTTGTCTTAAGAAATATACATACGGAGATATAAAAGCCGCAAAAGCATTGAACATTGTGGTTCGTACCGCATTATTTTACTTGTATCGATTTTGGTCGCCGTAAATATATCCCTTATGATAAACACGCTGAAAGGTAAGAAAAACCCGTACTTGGCTTGATTTTTTGGCAGAGTAGGCTATATGTACTTGACACGAATGCAGTGTCAGCTCCTCATTGATTACATTACACGATAAACTTCGATGGACACACCGGGGATTGAACCCGGGGCCTTCCGCATGCAAAGCGGACGCGCTACCACTGCGCTATGCGCCCGATGGAAAGTAGATCGGAATTTTCCTACTCCAAATTTGTTTAAATGACTTTAAAGACAACTTATGCACTGCTCCTTCTATCTTTTGAATTTCCATCCAATTTTTAATTTTTGTTATTTATAGCAATCAAAAACTCACATTTTTAACAGATTCTATTGACATGACATGTATATAATGCTTGTGGAGGAATTACTTGTGTCCGAGACTGTAATACCAAAAGTGGGTATATTGATTGAGTGTGTTATTTGTGAGTGAATTGATCTCACGCCTAGTCAGTCCTACGCAACGTTGCTGGCCATTCGTTCCATTGACGTAACTTTCCTTCTATGTAAGTCACAGCACAAAAATGAGGGACGCCACTTTCTNCATAGCTTGTTGAAGTGTTTGTACCAAATATGTAAGTACGAGTTGAGAGAAAGTTTGTTGAAATTTCTAATCACATTGCAGTTTACTAGGGTCGTATATTACATAATTGACTAGGTGACTTCTCAATCTCGCCAGGGTAACATTAGCCTATCTTAAATACATATATACAAAAGTGCTTGCGTGCCTTGGTGGAAAGGCTGTGAAGTGCGCATTCTCGTTTCACTACGTCAATCTGCTGAAAGTCCGCGCCATTTTTTAAATTTACAGAATTCTGTGCTTGAGCAATAATTTGTTGAGTTGTGTTTGTTGTGTGGTTGTTTTGATGAGTCAGTGGTCTAAGTCAATTCGATATAAAAGCAAATTTTTGTTGCTCAAGCAGGCAGTAGCTGTCAGTTAGACCTAATGGGTGCGGATTCCATCTCCGCTTCGTGCAAATTTGAAATTCTTGAGAAGTGCGGTACAAGAAGCCAAATCGACTCAAGGTTTCGAGGGATATATGACCTTGAAAAAAATACCTGTATAAAGAGCGGTACCTGAAAGAGAAAAAGAGAAATGGCATTTTCTCTCCGGTTTTTTCTTTCTGATTTTAAAGAAGGTCTATGCTTGTAGAGTTGTTACTTGTGGCCGAGACTGTAAGACCAAACGTAAGTATATGACGAGTGTGTTATTTGTGAGTGAAATGATTCACGTCTATTCATTCCTACAAAACGTTGCTGGCCATTTATTCCTATTGTCCATTGGTTTATAACCACATTACTTTCCTTATGTTGTAAGTTACAGCACAGAAATGGAGGACGTCACTATATGGCAGGTTAGCACTGATGAACCCCAAACAACAGTTCTCTAAAGGCTTAAACTTCCGGACATTAGCGAGGCTCGTATCCGCGACCTCTCGGTTAGTGCTGCCACAACTTTTGGGCAACAAGGAAATAAAATCTAATCTAAATTTCCCCCCACTTAAACCATAGACAATCTACAGCGGTGATAAAATCGGGTGATCTGGAGCTTCTTCCATTCGATTTGAGTCCCAGTCCAAAAGTGCTTAATGCCAAGCATGATAAAACTTACCATTTGAGCTTTGCATAAATGTAAAGAAGCATTCGTCGTGTTCCAATCATACGCTTGTACGTTTAATCCTGTGTGTAAATATGCTTGACAAGCGCCATGCAGTCACCCTCCCCGCTAGTACTTGCTGCAGTTTTCATATGATGGGAGGTGCTGAGGCTTATGGCAATTGGTTTGAATAGTCTTAGTCACTGGCCCTCCGCGATAAATACCCCTCACATTCCCTTGAAAGTGAGATACACCCTTGTACTGATTATCTCAACTCATAGCTACCTTTCCTTTCGTCGAAGGGCTTGGCCCTGCCGGTCGCCAATAGGTGAGCTCAGTATCTTAATGTGGATAATGCTTGTTGAAATGAAGGCTTTTGTTCGTGACTGCAAAGTTAGACATGATATGCATCGAATGGTGGACTTGATGTTTGTTACTCCAGGCTATCGTTATCAATTCAATTGAAGCAATTCAGTGGAGATACTAAACCATAAGCTCAGTGGGCAACTTAGGAGGGACATACGATACAAGGTGAGCGACCATACTCGAAGAGTACTCCAAATTCGTGCCATTTCGATTTTGTCTTAAGAAATATACATACGGAGATATAAAAGCCGCAAAAGCATTGAACATTGTGGTTCGTACCGCATTATTTTACTTGTATCGATTTTGGTCGCCGTAAATATATCCCTTATGATAAACACGCTGAAAGGTAAGAAAAACCCGTACTTGGCTTGATTTTTTGGCAGAGTAGGCTATATGTACTTGACACGAATGCAGTGTCAGCTCCTCATTGATTACATTACACGATAAACTTCGATGGACACACCGGGGATTGAACCCGGGGCCTTCCGCATGCAAAGCGGACGCGCTACCACTGCGCTATGCGCCCGATGGAAAGTAGATCGGAATTTTCCTACTCCAAATTTGTTTAAATGACTTTAAAGACAACTTATGCACTGCTCCTTCTATCTTTTGAATTTCCATCCAATTTTTAATTTTTGTTATTTATAGCAATCAAAAACTCACATTTTTAACAGATTCTATTGACATGACATGTATATAATGCTTGTGGAGGAATTACTTGTGTCCGAGACTGTAATACCAAAAGTGGGTATATTGATTGAGTGTGTTATTTGTGAGTGAATTGATCTCACGCCTAGTCAGTCCTACGCAACGTTGCTGGCCATTCGTTCCATTGACGTAACTTTCCTTCTATGTAAGTCACAGCACAAAAATGAGGGACGCCACTTTCTTGATGGATAGCGCTAATGAAACCCAAACATCAGAAGCCTATAGGCTTAAACTTTCGGAAATTGACGGGAATTGAAAGCGTGTTCTCTCGAATGTGCTCACACATGTGCTCACACATCTTATCGACTGAGCTACAATGTAGCTAACATTTAAGCAATTTTTTCCCTACTATTACCCCTAAGTTTGGTACAAACACTTAATCAAATTATGCAAATAAACTTATCTTTTCACACATGTGCACATATGTGATTTCAGAGTTGCAACATCACCTTCAACATGTCCGACGATGCCGTAGACATCTCGATGATTTCACGTACCGAAGGTCAGGCTATCCAGTAACGCTGAAAACTACGCTGACGTTTTTCCCTGATATCTCCAGCATTTGCCAGCGACTGGAGTCTACAGCGAAGCTCATACGCGGAAATATACGTTTTGTTTCGTTCAATTCAGGTTTCAACTGCTTCTTCAGGATCATGCAGGTTTCGAAAGCAGCAATAATACTGCGTAGCGAAGCAATGTTGCAATACCTCTTCAAAGCGTTAGGAGTGGAAATAGCGATCTATGCATTTGCGTGTTTCCTTTTAATGCCGTTCGTGTTCGGTCTTAAACTTTAAACGATTGACATCCCGTACGGCTGTCCTCACACACTAGTAACACGAACGACTGCACTCAATTTAAACTCCAATTAGAGGGCGAGCAATATTTTATGTAGAAAGCCTAAAAGTGTGTATGATATGAGATTGATCCTGATAGTAAGTCATATGGATTGTAGGCGGGCACGTCGTAATGCGGCAACGCTCTACTTAGATACACACCCTAGCACAGCGAGAAGCGTGTTAACCTGCTTCTCTTGCGTGTAGTGAGGTAGTTGTGGAGGGCACGTTAGCGACCTCACCCAACACACTAAGTACTTTGATTAAGAGTCGTCACGGGAGCGGTAATATGGCTCCTCGTGCGCACTTATCAAGTAGCAAGTAGTTTTCAGACTGATTTATATTAAATCGTATTAAATATAAATTCCTATTTTAACCAATCAAAATGTTATCTGGTAAACCAATTGCATCCTGATAACAAAACTCGTTTATTGCATCATATAACAAGAACGACAAATATTTTAGGGCAGATTTACTAAAACTCGTATAGGACATAATAAAGTAATGATACAGACTTTATAGATTCGGGCAGACTAACGTTTCCTGATTTTCTTAAGATCTAACGCTATTATTATTGCCGCAAGCAAAATCCTATCAGTCCTCGAGTACTAATCACAAATGCTGAGCTCGAGTTATATTACCCTTTTAACTTTTCAGCTTGGCCAAGCAAAATTAAGATAGTGTCAGCTATGGGATTTGAACCCGCGCGTTCGAGAATCTACGGCCTTAACGTAACCACTTAGCTCACTCGAGCAGCTAGAAATTGGAAGAGCAACGCTGATATTAATAATAAACATTTCATAACCTTTCTCCCATACAACCGTTCAAGCCTCCTTTACCCTCTCATCCGCAATTTGGTGAATTCTGCTGTGACTGCTCTGTTGCTCTGCCTTATCTCCAGCGCATTGTGAACGTAGAATTTGGCTCAAAAGGATGTATGCATGGTTAAATGCCGAAGCAAACAACAACTAATAATTTGTGAGATCGGAGAGTAATTTGCAGCCGTGCCAACTGGTGCTGTTCATAGCACTTGTAGGTCTCGATCGAACGACCTTTGGGTTATGAGCCCTTCACGCTTCTTCTGCGCCAAAGTGCTGGATGCTGCATCCCAATTCACAGCAACCTTTCAAGATATTGGCCTGGCTTGTGCTACTAGCTATAATAGAGTGTGGTTACGCTTCTATTCGATATATATAAGCCCGTAACATATTTGGTAATCCTCCAAGAGGCTTCATTATTCGTCATTCTTTGCGGGTTATTCGCAAGATGTCAACCAACCCGTGAAACGGTTCAATTTATTGAGGACGAATTCAGACATCTTCAGTTCACTGATGCCGTCAAGTATCATGGGATCGCTATTCCGCCGGCTACGTTATAGAAAACTTTTACCGGTGGTGTGAAAAATAGATTCTGTTTGTCTAGTGGTCGCGAATACATCATTGTGAATGTAGAATATGGCTCAAAAGGATGTATGCATGGTTGATTGCCGAGAGCAAACAACAATGAATAATTAGTGAGATCGAGTATTAATATGCAGCCGTGCCAACTGGTGCTATTCGTAGCACTTGTTGGTCTCGATCGAACGACCTTTGGGTTATGAGCCCTTCAAGCTTCTTCTGCGCCAAAGTGCTGGATGTTGCATCCCAATTCACATCAACATGGCCTGGCTTGTCCTACTAGCAAGAAAGTGTGCAGCAAGAGAGTGTGCTTACGCTTTGACTCGATATATATGAGCCCGTAACATATTTGGTAATCCTCCAAGAGGCTTCATTATTCGTCATTCTTTGGGGTTATTCGCAAGATGCCAACCAACCCGTAAAACGTTCAGATTATTTTAGGACAAATTCAGACATCTTTAGTTCACTGATGCCGTATCATGGGATCGCTATTTCGCCGGCTACGTCATGGAAAGCTTTTACCGGTGGTGTGAAATATAGATTATGCCGTCTAGTGGTCACGCATGCATCATTGCAAATGTAGAATATGGCTCAGAAGGATGTATGCATGGTTGATTGCCGAGAGCAAACAACAATTAATAATTATTGAGATCGAGGATTATTATGCAGCTGTGCCAATTGGTGCTGTTCATAGCACTTGTTGGTCTCGATCGAACGACCTTTGGGTTATGAGCCCAACACGCTTCTTCTGCGTCAAAGTATTGGATGTTGCGTTCCAAATTGCATCAATGTTTAGAGATTTTGGCACGTCTTGCCTACTAGCAATAATAGCTGATGCTTACGCTTTTTTCGTTATTATAAGCCCGTCACATTTTTGGTAATCCTCCAAGAGGCTTCACTATTCATCATTCTTTGCGGGTTATCTAAAGATGCCAACCCGCAATGCGGTTCAGTTTATTGAGCACGACTGGAGAGTCGATCGAAAAGGATAAATATTCGCGTCTGCATACTCTAAAATCGATTAAAATAATTTAAGCTAATAATATCCCTTCACTTTTGCTTACTTGTTTATATACTTGCGAATACGTATACTAAGACTGATGTCCAAAAAGGTGTTGCTGCATTTAAGAACAGTAGCCTTGACGTTAAGAAAACCCCAGCGCTCAGCTTGCATTCATCAAACACACCTTAGAAAAATCTCAGATGAGGCGAACCTTTATCATGTTTAGGCCCGAAAAAGTGCTTGTACAAAACAATTGCTTTAAGCTGTGACAAATACCTCTTACAACTCCCGCGGGATTCAAAACCAGCACTAAACAGCATAAGGACTGAGTTGTATAGGGTGAATTAAGTTCGTCTTGTTAAGCTTTGATTTACAGTAGAACCCCTCTAAAGTAATACTCTTAGGACCGAAAAGTAATATTACTTTATGCGTTTTATTACTTTAGATGCCAACCTCTTCTCTCCAGAAAATTTTCGTTTAGGAAGCTCAATGTGCAGCTGACGCATTACCTAACCCTAACCCTCGACGTGAAGCTTCAACTTTGACACTTTAACTAAACTAAAATATTTAAAGAAGTACAGAACGGGAACGGCAAATCTAAACGTCTAAGCAAGAACTGCAAACTTAACACAAAAAATGGCGAAAGCACACCTGAAGGTTGCTCATGCTCCTATCACTAATGAAATCCGCATAGCTATCAGTAAAAGGAAGCGTGATACCAGTGGAACACAGAAGGATATTGCACAATGGGTGGTAGAGAAATTTGGCATGACTGTCAGTCAAGCTGCGATTTCCAAGATTCTCAAGCAGCAGGAGCACTGGATCTCTTAAGGTGAAAAAGCTGGTGCAGGAGACGGAGCAAAAATTAGTATGGATGCGAAGCGTCAGAAGACTGTAGAATACCCTCTCATGGAAGAGGCACTTTACAAATTTGTGCGAACTTACGAAGATGTCATGGATCTCTCGGGTGAACTTTATAAAGAAAAGGGGAGAATTTTTTTGGAGAGACTGTACCCCGATCAAGACACAAATACGTTTCAATTCTCCAATGGCTGGTTGAACAGGTTCAAAGCTCGATATGGAATCAAAGAGCGAGTGAGACATGGAGAGAGCGGTTCGGTTAACATGGAGATACTCGAGCAATCCTTACCCGCAATTCGAGAAGTTTTGGATCAGTATGAATGGAAGGATATCTACAATATGGATGAAACGGGTTTGTTTTACCGACTTCAGGTATGTCGGGGCCAGTTGAAATCACTTTGGAAGCAACTTCAAATACTAAAATTTATTGCCTCCTCGCGTTAGGCTGATCGTTCACTTGCAACGAAGCAACTGGAGGGCCGCAAGCAGCACAAGGAACGGCTAACTTTTGTTGTTTGTGCCAACGGAGATGGCTCAGATCGTGTCCCACTTTGGGTGATTGGGAAATACTTGAATCCCCGTTGTCTCAAAAATATCAACCGTCAGAACCTTGGCTGCCACTACAGGGCAAACCCGAAGGCTTGGATGAACAGTGTATTGTTTTTGGAATGGCTACAATGGTTTAATCGGAGGATGGGGAGAAGACAGGTGCTGCTGATTATGGACAATTGTCCTGCTCATGTTCCAATTGACAGCTTGCCGGAGCTGGCCAATGTTAAAAATCCTTTACCTGCCGCCCAACACAACTTCCCGAATTCAGCCTTGTGATGCAGGCATTATTCGAACTTTGAAGGCCTTTTACAGGAAAATTTTCAATCGCAACTTGCTAAGAGCATTGGAGCTGGATGAAACACTTGACAATGTGGAAGCGCATAAAAAAGTGGATGTTTTGAAGGCGATGGTGTGGGCTGTGGAGGCCTGGAATATGGTGACCAAGGAAACTATTCGTAATTGTTTTAATCACTGCAAAATTCGGACATCAAGCTTGAACATCCAAGTTCCTGCTAGGGCGACCGAACCCCCCGCAAATGTTGCAGATGACCTAATGTTACAGAATCATCAACTGTACCGCAATCCAATGGACATCAACGCCATCCTCAACAACCCCTTGGAGAGAGAGGTCGCCTATAGTCCTGACGTAGAAGACATTGTGGCAGTAACAATGGAAGAACATGGATTGTCTTTGCCTGTAGAAGTGGAAGGAGGGATTCCCGATGCGGTTGATAGCGAAGTGCCAGCCCCCGTGAAAGCCAAGGACGTCCTTGATGCAATAAGGTTGTGTAAACTGTACTTCATGCAGAGGAAGTGTGATACTTCCACGACTCACAGGAAACTGGATGAAGTTTTGGACGATTTTGAAAGGATACAGATTACTGGAAAGAAGCAAGTCACTCTCCATCGATTTCTCTCAAAAGCGGCAAAAGAAGTATAGTTATTTGAAAAATTTTTTTTTTTAGATACAACTTAATATATTACTTTTGGGGTATGTGTCTACTAATAGTGGGACTTTAAAAATATTACTTTATTACTTTGGCAAAATATTACTATAACCTTAAGTCCCAACTCGGGACCACGAAATTTTATTACTTAGGACGTATTATTACTTTAGAGCGTATTACTTTAGAGGGGTTCTACTGTATTGGTTCCTCCATGAATTTGCGATAGCTACACCATTATCCGTCATGAGTGTGTAAACCTGACTAGCGTGTATTCTTAATTAGTGTGATACACACTATTTATAGGGCAGAGTGTACGGAAGTCCGGATACACACTATTCATAGGGCAGAGCGAATGGAGCCCGGATAGCGAGAGATGCAGCAGTGATCGTCATTTGTGGTGATGGGAAGCGCAATGAGTAAGCGAGATCAAGAGGATTGTATGATTGAATTGAAGGCGAAGCTTTGGGAATGGGGTTTTGACAACAATGATCTGAGCACGATTGAAATGAACAATAAAAATGTTGCGGCTGCCATGGATGCCATCATGCATTATCTCTCAGTTTGGCCTGAATGCCGGTTAATAGGTCGATGGCGTGATCAACTACTCGCCTTGCCGAAGAAAACGGCGTATCTCTTTTCTCCGCGTCTCCGATCGTGGCGGCGTCTGCTCGCGGGCAGGCTTAAACTAATGGGGAAGGCGATGAGAAGGAAATTGAGGTGGAAAACGAAGAAGACAATGATGCAGTGGAGAACTTATTGGTCACACGCGAAAGAGCAAGCTCCAACAAGTAACTACACAACAGACAAGGATCAGGGTGGTCAAGTGGATGATTGGAGACGAAGAAGCAAACGGCAACAAGGGCCTATTCACAAGAGCCGTGCAAGGGTATCCATCTGACTTCCGGCGTCAATGCCAACTGTACGAAGGCGTGTCGGTGGTGGAACAATCGCGACAAAATCTGTGCAATTGCTCGCGATTGCCAAAAAATGGTCTCTGTCAATCATAGGCAACCGGGCATACGCAAGAAGCTGATGTCAAAAGCAGCTCCAGGGCGTTAACCAGTTTGCGTTTGTTCATTCCAGTCCCCTAATTTAGTAGAAAAATAATAAAGAAATTGAAATTTTTGCAGAAGATCAAGAAAAATTAGTAGTTAAAAAGATGCAGCGAGCAGACTGGGTCAAGTGGCTTTATGCAGAATTTGTGGACGATTTCAATCGCTATCGGAAAGCGAACGTGAAGCTCTCTCCGAAGCTGCTTCTACAGTAGGCGAATGACATTATCCGCGAGTCGTCTCATCCAGTTTTTTGTCCCCAACACATTAGCAATGGAAAATTGTTGATGGATCGAATTGACTATCGCTGGATTCAACGATTCATGGAAGCCTAAAACATCGTTGGCCGCGCACAAACTGGCAAGACCATGATTAGCGAGCAGCGAATGGAACATATCGAGAAAGAAGTTGCTTACCATGTGGTATGTAAGTTATTTGTGATATTATTGATCATATTATAGCGGATTGTGTCGGTGTAGGCGAGTTTTAGTCAGGTTCTTTGGACGAAAATATGGTGGAAATGCTGATGAACACATTTTGTAATCAATATGGATAATGGGTAACGCTAAGATTCCGTGGTGATAAAACCGACGTCAAGTACGCTGACGTTTTCTCTGGTGGCATGGGCATGACGATGGTCGTACGGCTTACCGGTGGCCCAGGCGCTACAATTTGCTCCCCATTTGTGATCTTTCAGAACAAGGACTGCTCCTATCCCATCTGTTGTGTGCCAGATGATGTTCCTGGCGTCTCCTATAGATCAGTTAAGAAAGGTTTGATGACAAAAAAGGTTTGGTTGGAGTGGCTGAATAAGCCTCGCGCTCAGCAACGTAATTTCCCTGCCATCAACATGCCCGAGCACAAGCGCGTTATTTATGTATACAACTATGGAGGACACAATGACGGCCTCGAGGTGGAGGATTGCCTGAACCGCATTAGTGCTAGCATACGCAAGCTTGTAGCATGCACCACAGACAAGGTGCAGTCGTGCGAAAGCTTTGTGATATCCAAGGTTAAGGACGAGTGGATGATCCTTTGGGAGGAGTACAAATTCAAGGCGATCAAAGAATGTTGTTTGCTAATGTGTCGGGGGCTATCAAAATCTCTGGCATGACAATCTTTCTAAAGATGGCAAAAGAATCGGTTCGTCGAGTAAACGCAATAAAGGATGCCACTGGCCTGTCTTACGCGCGCAAGGCCATTATCAGATGTAATCTATCCCTGGATGTGATCTGGCAGGGGCATATTGCACAGCTATCACCTGAACTGCAGGCGATTGTGAACGAGAATCGAAATCATTTTGATGGAGAACCTGCGCCCCCTTTGCATTGAGCGTATCCCATCAAAACGACCCCAACTTTTCATCGTTTGCGCATAATAAATGAAACATCCAGCACTGAGCCTAATACACATTAATCAAGTGTGTATTACTTTAATGTGTTACACATTATTCATATGATGCACATGATTTTGATGTGCTTCGTGAATAGTGTGATACACACTATTGACGGATACCGGTGTAACTCTATAAATAAATAATGTGATATTTGTTCTCTTAGAAATAAGGTTTATCAAAAAGTGAAGTTACTGCAATTTTTTTGTAATTTACGTCAGATATATCGATTTCCGAGTGTTTTATTAAAATATGTCGCGTTCTGGTCAGCTTTTTAATTATGTATCCTTCCCTCTGTCTTTGCGGCATCTGTATAAGAATGCATGTGATTGTCATTGCGCACTTGAGCATTCTGCACGTATGCCGCACAATGGTGATTTTGAGCCCAAAAGGTATGGCCACGTCACCTCAACATTAAGATATCTGCACCTTTGGTTTCTTATTACCCTGATTCGGTGTGGTCAACACACATTTATCTCAATCTTACATACATATAGTTGGAAAAGCTCATTGCAAGCTCTGTAGCCAATGGCGACTGCCGACGTCGCGATTGCAGCGAGCTTTTCAGAGCTTGAAGCAGCACTTCAATGCGAAAACTTCTCCCGTGCTGTAGAAATTTGCAATAAGAGTGCGTTCTGTGCAGATTTTGTTCTAAACAGCGGAACGCAATGGGTGTTTCTGACTTTTGTACTCTCATTCGGCGCTCGCAGTTCGCTCCAAGCTTCCGGATGATAAGGATGCCGTTAAGGTCAAGTGTATTGCACTCATTCGTATGAGTAAGGTTGGGAATTTCTATCATCTTGTACGACAAAAGGAGAAAGCTGACTGCGTTTTTACTTAGTTCGACAAGGCCCTGGAAATCGCCGCCAAGTATGACTTCTTAGCCACGGAAAAAGCTTATTGTCTGTACCGCCTTAAACAAGACGCAGAGGCACTTCAACTCATACAAGGAGAAGATTTAGAAGCACAGACCGATGTGCAGCTACATCTAGCAGCCCAGTTGGTAAGATAACGAATTCTACTGTGTCATTCATTGGCTCTGATGCTAAATCCTGGCCTTCTTTGCAGTACTTGCGTACCCAAGATTATAAATCGAGTATCAACATTTACGAGCATTTACTTCAGCGAGCCAAGAAGGTTACATGAGAGTCCAAATGTATTGCAATTTGACGTATCTGACACCTCGATGGAATGACTTTAGGGCGATGATCTTCTTGAGCTACAGACCAACCTACTTGCAGCGTACGCAAGTGCAAATCGAAGCCAGGAGCTGATAAACCGCGAGATCTTGGTTCGTACTTATTTTTATCAGTGATATGGATCGAGTGAGTAACGTGGACCTTTTGCTCCGCAGATTGAAGACGGCTATGAAGTAGCGTTTAACAAGGCATTTGTGTATATTCAGTCGGGCGAATGGGACGCCGCAGAGGAGCTGTTACTGACTGCTGACCGTACAAAACATTTCGTATCTATTTGCCACTTGCTGTATTGCTTTAACACGTCAAATGCTCCGATAGGCTTGTGTCGTGATGCATTCGTGGCAGATGGTGCCTCGGAATCGGCCATTGACGAAGAAGTGGCAGTCATTAAAACACAATTGGCATTCGTGAAGCAGAAGCGTGGGGACCGAGACGGTGCACTCGCGGACTATCGCAGCGTGCTGAAGCTAAAGTTTGTGCGGAAGGCCTTTGTTGGCATTAAATACTGATGGATGGTTTGCTTTGTAATGGCTCTTTAGATTACACGATCGTAGCGTGGGTGCAGTGGCTTCCAATAATATCGTAGCGATTCGGAAAGAGCGTGACATGCTCGACTCAATCAAGCGGCTGAAGAACATTGATACGTCCGTGTTGTCGGAGAAGCTACTTCCCGCTCAAAGGGAGGCAATTCTTACAAATCGGGCGCTGCTGCTGTGTCTAATGAATAAGGTGCATTCTCGTCTTTACATACATCATCTTGGGATACAATATTGACATGATCTTGCATGATTCAATTAGACGGAAGAATGCCGCGAGAGTTTATCGATATTAAAGGCCCAGTTCCCGTTGTCAAAGTCAGTTGCTGATATTATTGTCTTACTGGCGATCAAAGACCAGTCACCGGCAGCCGTTGTGGCACAGCTTGAGGTTCCTCGAACTCGCTGCGTAATTACTTCAATGAGAATCTCTCTGACAAATCGTTTGCCATTCTTCTTTGCTAGAATGACACGAGCATTGGTGGTCGTCTTGGCCTCGCCCACGTCTTTTTAACTGAAGGACACGTGCTCAAGGCTGCTGAGTGCATTCGCTCTATCGAGCAATTGGCCCACTCTCCTGGCACAGTGGCCACTCTTGTTGCCCTCTACGAGCAAGGAGGCGACTCGGCATCGGCGCAAGCTGTGCTTCAAGAATCTCTGGCTTACCACAAGGCTCGTGACTACACTTCGGAGCACGCTGTCAAGATTCGGGAGGGTGACTGCTGGTATAAGATCCAGAAACAGCAGTATCGAGAAGCAGCGGCCGCCTACTTGGAGCTCCTAGAAGGAGAGACTGCGGGCGCATTGGATCGCGATTTACGCTTTCGTTTAATGGCCTCGTTGGTCATTGCATTGTAAGTTCCCGAGTCCAGTACGAAGAGTTTCAAGTGTTTTTGTTTTTTTTCACACATTTTAAAACGTGTAGATCGTTTTGTGATGCTGACGCTGCTCAAGCGCGGTGTGCGATGCTTCCTGCTATCGACGAGAGTGGCGTAGATCCAAGTGAATTAGAACAGCGAGCTCCCCGGTCAGCTCATTTTGCTGCCAAGTTTACGGATACTGGCGACAAGAAAAGCGAGTATGTATCGCAAATAGTTCCGCTTACCATTTTTGGTAGCATCAAAGGCGTTAAAGGATTCGTGGTGTCTGACTGTGCTTCTTCTTCTTCTTTCACAGGCGTAAGCGAGCCGCAAAGAGTCCAGAAGCTGTGGCTCGCAAGCGTGCAAAACGTAGGGAAGCGCATTTGGCCAAATTGCGAGCTCGTCCGGACTACAATGCATCCATTGGATTACTAAATCCGGATCCAGAGCGCTGGATTTCGCGCAAGCAGCGCTCATATGGCAAGCGTGGTCGCCGTGGCCGCAACCGCTTTGTTGGAGCTCAGGGTGCTGGCATGAGTACGGAAAAGGACGCTTTCAAACTCGATGCTGCCGCTCGTGCTGCTCGCAAGGCCGAAATAGTTAAACCTGCTGCCGTCGTCGTCTCGAGTAACTCGGGTATCCGCAATTCCAAGAAAAAGAAGAAACGCAGATAGAGGATATCGACGCGCAATAAAGTCGACGCGAGTGTTCTCAAGTGGCAGAAGCCGATAGAGGCGAATTCTGATTGTCTGCAGCTTGTTCTTTTACTGAAAAGATGTTACTATAAAGTAATTTCTTACCGAGTGATTTGATGTTTGTATGTCGCTAACCGAGTCAAAAGAAACTGCATGGCCTAAACAGTCGTAAAACTTGGCGCTTTTTCACGCAGATAAAAGAGTTTTGCACGACGCACACGCTTTTTGCCTTTGTGAATGAACGCCTCTTGCAGTACCTTGACACTCTGCAGTAGCGGTGAATGTAGAAATATCTTTTGCTCGTAGCCGTAGCCACCAATGTGCTGCGTTCAAGATGATGAATACAGTACGTTAAGAGCTATGGGAGGTTAAGTAATAAAAAAGCAGATTAAAGCCTCACGTTGCGAAGAATAAAAGAGCTGCCCGTGCCGCGGTTTCGCCGTGCGAGCACGACGCCTTTGACGCGCTGGACGCGGCTACTTGTGCGACTAAGCAGATAGTGCACTTCAACCGAGTCTCCAGGCTTGAACGTTTCAATGTGTTTACCCTTCGAGTAATTTGCCACGGCCTCCGCCTCTAATTGTTGAAGCAATGAAGCCGCGCGCTTTGTTGGGATCTTGAGCTTCGTGTGCTTGTTTTTTTCAAAAGGCGTCACTAGATCAGATGCCTTGCTTGTAGGTAGGGTTATTTGCGTACTAAGGAATAGCAATCCGCGCGACCTTGCGGCACTAGCGACAGACCCGAAGCTCTTAATGGCAGCAAGCATTGTTTCGACCTTTGTGGGACCAATCGTAACAAAACCGCGACTTACGTGGTCCACATGAAGAGCTGCAAAAAGGTACTTTTGTAAATCTTTTACCTGCAAGCAGCGTCAAATACTTTATTACTTGAAATCACTACGCAAAGGCTAAAAAAGATTTGCACATTTATATTGCACATTTATATTGCAAATCAGACATATTGTCAATCAAACTAACGAGTCTATCGTAAGATGCTTGCGCTTACTGGAATATCGGTGGTGAGTGCTCGTCATATACATGCTCAGCAAGTCAGATGATGTCGGCAAATACTATTCGTCATTTTCCCCAAAGCACGCTTTTTGGAACATTTACGTGATCACCTTAGGATCGCTGGTTTCGAAATATCGCACAAAAAATAGCCGGTGGTGCTAGTTTGCGTCTGAAATTGATATGTGCGCTCACTCACAGATACATGCGTGCGAAGAATCACTGAACATCAGTCTGCAAGTGACATTTCATTATCATCGGGTGCCTGATGTATACGGACTACTTCAACTTCTTAATATAATCAAAATCTTTGATATTTCCCTTTAGGGTGCCTAACGAAACGAAGGAACATAATTACTGAAGGTGTATTTACAAAACGAAGTGGCGATGGCATGCTCAGGGGGTTTAGCTTCCTCATTGACTGTAGTTGTAAAAATTTTTAGGGTGAGGTATTTACCAAAAAGCTGAGGTACCTACCTATACCGGCACCCTTCCCTTTATCGTCGGGCGGGTAATTAACGGCCAAAATGTCTAAATAAAATAATTTGCTTCGTGCTGAGATAGCTACACAATTCAACCGCCAATAGATACCTTGCTTAAACTCTCATTTACCTGTGAAAGAACCCAGTAAAAACATTATGTGTCCAATTTACATTAAATGCCGTACGCTGCATCCTCTTGAGCACTCAGAATTTCTGTCGAATACTAGCAAAACTAAAAATAATTGCTTAAGATTTTATAAAAACAATGACGTTGTTCATTCTACTTTATAAAGGCTACTCAAGCTCACAAAAAAAGCAGCTAACCCCACAACAGAAACGGGCTTTCGAGCGAATATCTGCAGTTTTGGCACTTAAGGTTGTAATGACAATATACTCCTTGATTCATCGATGCGCGGAGTTACACTGGATGTATATATTAAGTAAGACCTACGAGCACTTACATGATCCTGCTTTTGGGGCTTCAAGACTTTTTACGCATTTCGTTTGGCGTAAAAAAAAGGCACAAATAGCATCAGAGTATACCATCAAGCAGTATTGATCACATCGCTGCATTTCTTAAAAATATCTATACTGAACAAAAAAGCACCTTTTTGAAAATATTTTACACTCCCGAAGCAGGGCTATAAGTGATGTAGAATAAAAAAATATCGGACATGATTATTTTTAAACATTTACTATCTGTTAAAATCTAAATCTAAGATAAAGAACATTTCGTTTGCGAGCTTAAGTGTTTCTCCATGTCTCTACACTAAAGTAAAACTTCTGTCGGTTGCCATAGCCGCGGAGAAGTGAGCCTGACAGCAGACTTAAATCACGACGGGGGTGTAATTGCTATAAATACTTGCCCTCTTTCGCGCTCGTTTTTTTCTAGCTTTGGTGCCGGCGTACGTCAGGTTATTGTGTTTATGGTTTGTAATATGAGAGCTAATTTAATTTTTTTATCTTTTTTAATGTCAATTTTCTAGCAAACCTCACCAATGGGAATTACAGCGACTAATGACAAAGGTAACACGGCGGCCAAGCCGCCGGCGAAGCAGGCAAAGAAATTGCTCAAGAAATCTCGCAAAGCGCTTCACATTGCCCCAATTCATATGAAATCGCGACGAAAGGCGCGTCACGTGACTACAAATTTTCATCGTTTGACGCACGAGCTCGACCGACTCAAACAGCAAGAGCCAGAAGATGCTGATCGACTGAATCAGCGCATTAAAGACATTAACAAGCAACTAGAAAAGCTAGGTGGCCGCCAGGCCTACCAGGATGCCAGTATTCTCAACACGAGCTTTCACCGTACGTCAAAGTGGGTCTTTCAACTGCTCACGCGCTTCGAGATGCGACCAAAAGCCAAGGTGCAGCCACTGCGCGTATTGGAAGTCGGTGCGATTAATACACAACTACTTTCATGTCCATGGCTGAATGTGCGAGCTATTGATCTCAAATCACGACATGCACGTATAGAGCAGTGCGATTTCTTTAGCCTCAAGCCTGCGGGTGAATTTCAGATTGTAGTGTCTAGTATGGTACTCAACTGCGTCCCTGGAGCGGAGAAACGTGGCCACATGTTGCGACTCTATCGTCAACACTTACAAGAAGGAGGCTTGTGTTTCCTAATGCTGCCACTGCTGTGTCTACGTCATTCGCAGTTCCTGACATACACTCGTTTTATCAAGATTCTAGAGGCTGTAGGCTTTCGTGTGCGAGAGACAAAAGATTCCCCCAAAGTGACTTTCCTTTGCTTGGAGCGGTCGGAGAGCGTGGACAAAAACGCTTTTTTCCCACAAAAACGAATGATGGCTTGTAACAAACGCAACAATTTTAGCGTCGTCATTTAGATCGAATAAAATGGCTACATTTTGTGATTTTTTACGTCGTATTAGCGGCTATACTTGTCGTAAAGTGATGCAAACACTCGTCGCGCGTTTTCGCAGGGTTTACGAGTTGCCACGATATGATGCGATCTAAAAGCTCTTTCATCTGTGGACCCGGTTTTATATCACAATGCTTGGCGAGATCATTACCCTGTAATGGAACCACAACACATTAGAGACCTTTTGTCATGACGAGACTTGAACGTACATTTAGCAATGGCTTTAACTTCCAGACGTCATGTAAATCAGCATCTTGGACCTGAGAATAAAAATAATCATACCGCGTCGCCACCGACGCGCGGGCGTCGTCAAGCGATCCCTCAGCGTTCGTGATTTCTTGCACACGTGCAGCATCGCAACAAATTTTCCACTGGGCTCCAATGCGACGGATCAAAAGCCCTACCTTGACACGATCAAAAGCATCTTTTGTAGCCATAACAAAGTCATCAACTGAAGCGACGGCAATGGCTACGTCTTTCGCATTTCGATTGGGCAATTTTAAAAAATCTTGAACCACCACCAACGCAACGGATCGGCGGCGCTTATCGCGCACACAAAGTCGACGAAATGGCAGCAAAAGCGCTGCCAGTACGCGGACTAGGACGTCATGCTTTTCCTCAGCTGATAACGCGTCAGTGTCTAAATTTTCATCCGTAGCAGCGACAAGGCGATGCATTTCTTTGCCACACTTATAGCTACTATTCCACACGTTCTCTTCCAATTCCGCCAACTTGCCATCAGAATGACAAAGGGGCATTTTTTCCAGCAGAATTGAAGGCAGAAATACGCTCTCGCATAAATTTAAGTCGTGTAGCAATCGCAGGGCACGTTCAGGATGTGCTGCGCTTCCTATTAACATACTAGTTAGCTCCTTGCCGACCCGTTCGCGGCTGACCTTACGGACAAAAGCTTTCCTCACTTCTACGAGCTGAGCTGCGGCACGCAGCTCGTCGTCCAGGGTGCAATTAAATCGGGACGCAAAGCGCACAGCTCGCAGTACACGCAGTGGATCATCTAAGAATGTCACGCGGGGCTCCAGTGGCGTGCGTAGGTGTAACTTTATTAAATCGTTAATGCCTCGGCCAGTGTAGTCTTCGACTTGTTTCGTAGATAAATTGTAATAGAGACTATTGATCGTAAAGTCTCGGCGCTCAGCGTCTTGCTGGGGGGTTCCAATCGATACCGTTGGGATGCGATTGTCTTCAGACGCGTAGGCCTCCGCTCGAAGGTTGACAAAGTCCACCCAATGCATGTCGTCTCCAATTTGCATGGTCGCTGTCTCGAGGTGTTTGCTCTGCTCTGGGTTGGCTTTAATTACCCCTACCGCTCGCGCTGAACGACCTTGCGTCGTCTCATACGCATTAATAAGGTCCGCAAACGCGCGGCCAGTCATGCAGTCCAGTACAATGTCAATGTCGTCACTATCTCGACCCAACAATTTGTCGCGCACCCAGCCACCTGCAACGCGCAAGACAGCGCCGTTGGCCGCGGGCTGGGAAGCTACGTTTAGTAAAAACGCAAAGAGGTTTTCTTCAGCTTGCGTGAGATTAACACTGCATTCCAATGCATTAGGCATGGCTAGACGAGGAGCTTCAGATCGCTGCTTCTTACTAGGACTCGAGGAAGCGGCTGCCAAGCGCTTCGCCATTGTGCAAGTTTTACGGTCTGTATTAAAGAAGACTACGGTACTAGTTGCAATACTTCTTTTCAACCAATGAACGTCTAGTCATTAACAATGACGGATGAAATCGCTGCGACGGAGATTACGAGGCAAATTGCAGCTTTAAAGCCGCGTCTAGTGGGACCAAGGGGCGTTATGAGTTATTTGGTTCGTGTTGTAGATTCTTCTTCTATAACATGATGCTTTGGAATGGTAATTGACCATGTGCGATGCTGCAGGACAAGCATCAAGGCGACCAGCGGGCGGACGTGAACAAGACATTCTTGACGAGTGTTATCAGAAGGTATTAGACCTTGTTGTTGATACTTTTCGCTGGATCCGACAAAACGATCTCTTTTGCAGTGTAGACTCGCATAATCGGCGACACGAGGAAGACAAATGCTGGACTCTGCGGGAAATGGAGCAGAAGCTGCGGAAGAATACTGAGCGGCGGAGGAGAGGCCGCGATAAGAGAAGGATGGAAACTCATGGACGCAGCATAAGAAAACGCCGCTGTCGTAGTCGAAGTCGTTCGAGACATACTAGTACGAGTCGAAGCAGACGACGTAGTCGAAGTAGTGACCGTAGCATAGCTGCCCGGGAGCAGATTGAAACGAAGGACGAGGAGGAAGAACGTAGCTATTGGGCTCGGAAAAAGGCTGATCGAACCCGCGAGCTTTGGAAAAATTTATACGCTGAAGGCACCGTGTCTGTGGAAAACGGACCCGATTATAGCTCAGATGACGAAGACATTCGACCTCCAAAAGTCCGTTGCGCTATAGAAGAAAACACACACAAAAGACAAGATACATAGCCGAAAGGATACTTCAACGCCATAGAGATTATCTTGAAGGCACCTCTTACGTTTAAATCAATGAGAACAAAATAACAGCGCATTCAAGTCTACTGCATTCCCTACTTCCACGTCGATGCTGCCTGGTACGTTGCAAAGACCATAGTAAAGATGCCAATTGCGATCACAGTGTTGTTTAAGAAGCGACCTTGGTTGAGAAGCTTTGAATGAAATAGACACGGATAGATAAAAGCGAGCGGCACGGAGCAAAACCCCCCAATGAGCGCCACAAAATTATCTAACTCGTCTTTGCCGTAGTACGCAATCACAGCAGTTAGGCACACAAGAGCAAAACGAAACCCGTTCTTTTCCCAGCGCCAGTAACCTTTTCGACGAAACTCGGGAAAAAAGTACCCTTCTAGAATCTTAACGACGGGGTACAACATCAATGGGTACGTAAACACAAGCGCCAGCGAGTACGTGATTTGCACTGTCATGGTTGCTATGCTGACTTGGGCACTAGGTAGGTTCAAAGTCACAACGGATTGAGTATTCTGGCCAAACGCAGCGTACACAAGTCCTGCAAATACGGAAAAGAGCGTCACAAGAAAGAGCATTGTGAACGAAAGAATGCGTGGAAACTTGTGCTTAATGTCGTCATCCATCGCATCGTAGATCGGAAGCACTAATCCGATCCCTTCAAAGCAGTAGACAGCTGTTCCAAGAAGCATGGCCCAACTGGTTGGGTTAAAATTTTCCCACGTCGCACTATTAGGTGGCGCGTCATGGAGCGTTTCAACCGTGTACGAGATGATGTAGGCGATGCCAAAGAGGATGAGAAGATCTGCCACCAAGTTTGTGAGTGCAAAGTATTCAATGCGACGCACCCACGACAATGGTGTATAGAGCAAGATTTGAAGCAAAATCAGCGTCAATGATGACGACGCGGTCGTTCGTTCGATTCCGAATGCAGCTAAAATGACTTCGCCAATGTTTTTTTCCACAAAAATCAAGTACGAGCAGCAAAAACCCGTCTGTGAAAGCACTAGAGAAGTGTTTACCGCCACACGGCCTAGTTTTCCAAAAGCCTTTTCCCCTACTAGACCATACGATACATTCGTGCGACCTTTTCGCAACAGCAGATCGGAGCAGTCTGTGAGGCGTAGCATACAGAATCCTGATAAGGCTGCAGAGATACTCAAGGCTGCTAATGAAAAGAGCATGCCTCCATTTTGAAATCCTTTGGGTAAAAAAAGAATACCGCTTCCAATAAACGATTTGAGGATCGTAAAGACGGTCTTGCCAATAGTGGCACCACGCTGCTGCTTCTCAGGGCGCCGCTTCCATGCACGGCTGAGTAATGGCGTTACGGTCTCCTAAAGAGCACAGGAAACCATGTCAGTCTACGAATGCCATGTGAGGGTATGGCTACATACATCAATATCATCACCATCATCCGCAAGTCCAAGGTTGGCTACTATAAAATCTCCGTATGTGGATTGGAGAATACTTGGCGAAGGTTGAATTGACTCAAGAAACGAATCTTGAACGTAGGAAGGAACATTCGGGCTAATGCCTCCTAAGTTTGTGATCACGTGGTCGCGACGAAAACCGCCGGGTTGAGCAATGTCCGAAGCCTTGCCTTGATTAGTAAGAGATGTTACACGACCTCAACCTTGATGGCTTCAAATGGCAACGTACCGATGTCCTCGTGCAAGATTTCGCTTTGATCCGGCAGCGACTTTGGACGTGATGGACCATCTTGCGTGTCCTTGAGTATGGCAAAGAAAATATCGCGTGTCATGTCGGATCCTTCTTCGGTAATATCATGCACGTCTGCGGGTAGCAGCGGCTCCCCATCAGAGCCAGGTACAGGCTGGAGCTTGCTGGTAGTATTGTCTTCCATAAGATAAATCGTCAAGTAATTTTGATCATTGTTTGAATAGTGGATCAAGTTGTAACCACACGAAAATTGTTCGTTCGGGACGAAAGTAAGGATTTTTTAAAACTTTGCAGAAACGATGACTAAAAACGTGAAAAAATAAAGACGCGTATTAAACTGCTGGGTCTGCTTACGTGAACATCTTGATTCTCACAGCGAACTTACTGTGCTTGTCCTTTAGAAATGCCTTCGTAAGTCCATCAAGCCACCATGTCGTCCGTGTGCATGTACTCCAACTCGATGATCTCGCGTTCGATGTAACGGGGCACTGCGACTTGTACTGTTTCAGTACAAGTCCACTTCACACTGCTTCAGATGTGAGTGGTGCCTCTCGTTAGGTGACGTACACTGTACGTATAGAGGAAGACTTCTCTTAAGGCAAGTTAGCTTAAGAGTGTAAAATGAAAACTGTATTAATATAGTTAAGTGTCTTGTTAATCTATCTTTGTAAATGTTGTCTTAACTATAAACTAATACTAAACATGTAAATGAATTCTTATCTATCTTATCTCGTAACTCTCTTTGATTACTTCTACAGCTGATTAGTCTGCGGAATAAATAGACATAATGGTCTATACCTATTTATGGATAAGAATTCAGGAAATTACTATTTAAAGTAATTTCCTCCAAATATTATCTACCTTTTGGATAATATTAATTAACAATCTTTTATTGTTAATTTCATGTAACGATACACCCCGTTACATCACCCCTCCCTTAAACGACAATCACTCTGAATGTCATTAGGTGGAGTGGTCGCTAAATGACCACTTAATTTTTAAAATGATTTTGATTGGTCAGATCCATCATTTTAAATTCCATCGCATGAAGGAACAATTCATGCGGGGTGAGGATAGTGTTGAACCTTCGGCTGCGGTTCGTGCAGCCGCGGGTGACGCATTGTTATCTCTTGCGGTAGACGTTCCGTCTACCGTAGTGTCTTCCACTCGCACAACACTTGGTGTTGCGAGTGCACGTGGTGATTCACCACGTGAGTACGACCCCTCTTTAGAGGTCGATTATGAGTGCGAGTCGGACGAAATGGCCGACTCGGGGAGGATGGAACAGTCGCCTGATACCCGTCAGGCGGCTGATTATGAGCCTTCGAATGAGANTTGTTAATCTATCTTTGTAAATGTTGTCTTAACTATAAACTAATACTAAACATGTAAATGAATTCTTATCTATCTTATCTCGTAACTCTCTTTGATTACTTCTACAGCTGATTAGTCTGCGGAATAAATAGACATAATGGTCTATACCTATTTATGGATAAGAATTCAGGAAATTACTATTTAAAGTAATTTCCTCCAAATATTATCTATCTTTTAGATAATATTAATTAACAACCTTTTAGTGTTAATTTCATGTAACGATACAACCCGTTACATTCGACCTTTTCACGTAAGAAGTGAAAATTGATATCGATGTAGATGGGGTTTTGCGCCAGTGCGACACATCTTTGGTATCTTGACAGATCGATGTGGCTCCATTTTTGAGAAAACTTCACGTTCTTCAGCAGCAATCGGAGCCAGACTAGTTCTTGAGCTGCGTTGTAGAGACTCACTCTGCGCTCAAGTCGCTGCTGTTGGCTGCCGCTTCGACTTCCACGGTATAACATTGCCATTTAGGAAGAAGATGTATCCCGTTGTAAAGCGTCGCGTATCCAAATCGCCAGCCCAATTGACATCGGCAAAAGTTTTGAGCTCTCCCTTGCTCGCACCGTCAAATACGATCCCAGTGTCTTGGGCTGTCTTCAAATATTGAGGATCCTCTTTGCTGCAATCCAGTGTGTCTTCTCATATTGTAGAAGAGATACTTTGCTCCTTAAGTCAGAGGAAGACTTATAGACTCACAGAGTCACTTAGTTCTATAGAACTAATAAGTTCAACAACTGAGTGAGTTGAACAGGCTCGTTGAGCTTAACAAATCCTAGTTGAAGGGATTCAGGGTTCGTAGAACAAAGTGGCAGCTAGTTCCAGATAGTATATACCTTAAAAAGTTTCTTTCTCTCGTAGATCAATGCGCAAGCTACAGGGGAAGGCACTAGACGCTGTAATATCAAGAGGGGAACTGAACTTTATTTACTATTTAAATCTAAAATCTCACCTTAGCCAAATTAGAATATATTTCTGTCGCCAGATATAAACCTGGCGGCTACCATATATGTCAACCCATAATAAATGGGATCTTAGTGATTAATTATTTTAAATAGAACAAAAGGGTATTTATCATATAGAAAATGTCCCACAACAACGGTTTACCAGCCGATGTGTACCCTATTCCATCAGACTATTGACACCGAGTGACAAAATTCGCTTCAACTTCTCTCTAAGGTTGGAATATAAGCAGTTAATTGTTCGGTTGTGTTCTGCATTTCTTTGTCTGATGATGGCTAAGCGTGGTTCCAGACTCTACCTCCTTCTTAACGACGAGATGATGATCGACTATGAAATTCACACTTTATCGAAGGATGAGGAAAAGGAGCACGGTTGCTACACGCCTCCTGGTGTGGACGAATCTTGTCGGGCCCCAAATGAGTTCCAGAACGTGATGTCCCAGATGTTTTAGCTGCATTGCGTAGGGCACCGGACCCTGAGTTTAACATTAGCAGGTAGAGGCATTTAAAGCGTTACTTAACGCAAACTCCACTACCGGGAGCAGTGTGCTGTTACGCTGTGGTGTTTCAGCACACACACTGCGCAGAACGTCTTCGCAATGACGCGATTGGCACGTTCAGTCTGACCATCGTTCTGCTGATGGTCCGCAGTGGACATGTCGAATCTGGTGCCAAGCACCCGAAAATCGATTTCCAGAATTTATCCGTGAAACGGGAGTCTCGATCAGAGACGATTTCCACAGGCAAACCGTGTTGGCGAAACACGCGATCTATTAATAGCCTTGCTGTACCTTCATCATCAGTAGTATCCAGCGTAGCTCCTAATTGTGCCGTTTCGCTCATCGGTCAACAAAGATCACGATGCCGGTGCTACCGGCCTGATGTTTCGGTAGGCCGTAACAAAACCCATACTCCCAACGCCCTATGGATACGGCCGACTGACCAGTATCGCAGCAGCATGAGCAAAAAGGTTTTAACCCGTTGGCAAGTTTCACATGTGCGAACGCATGTGTTTACCCATTTTTAAAGCTTGGGCCATATAAATGTGGCTTGCGGAGCCATAGGGTTTTTCACTACCGAGATGACCACTGAGAACAGTCATAGAGAATTCGATACTTTGGATCCTCATCATGAAGAACGACGATGCGCGGAATATCTGCAGCATCCGTGCAATAACGTAAGAGGCCGTTGATAGAAAATCGATATAAGCTCGCAAGCAAACGTGCCGACAATTTAATGTCCGACCCAGAGCTCTTAAGAGCTCGTAGTAGAGCTACACACTGGTGAACCTTGACGTAAGCCGAACGGATTAATTCAGTAATAGGTGACGTTATAGTCTTTAAATGAGAGAGCTCATAAGACGGTCTGCGTCATAACGCATCAGCCAAAGCATTCTGCTTGTCAGGCTTATATTTCATTTCGGCGAGAAATGAAAGCCATCTAGCCATTCTCTTAGAGAGATGGGGCGACTTGGTCGCACGCGTGATCTGTATATATCACAAACGTCTTAGAGCCTAGCAGATGAACTCTAAATTTGACTAGAGCATACTTCATTGTGAGTAACTCTTTGTCATGTACTGGGTAATTCTTTTTTTGCAGCTTTAAGCTGTCTAGACTCGAACGCAGTTACACATTCTCGCCCATCAGTATCTGTTTGTAATAGAGCATTGCCGATGGCAAAATCCGGTGCGTCACAGACAACACTGAAAGGCCAATTTAACTTTGGCAGAGCCAAAATCGGGCATGGATAGACTACTAAGTTGTTTAAAAGCATCATTCTCGGTGTTAGTCCAGCACCAATCTGTGTCTTCTTTTAAGGAGAGTGGATAATGGCCTAGCCATATTATCAGCGTAATCTCGCTAAAGTTGTGCAAGTAGTTGGCGAGGCCCAACCACTTACGCGATTTTGTTTATCAGGAATCGGCAAATCAGCTATGGCTTTTACCTTGGTGGGGTCCGATCTAAGGCTTCGCTTCCAAATGAAGCACCCTACAAAATGAATTTCTTCTGCGCCAAAAATGCATTTAGATGCATTGGCATTCAATTTGCTTGTGCACATACACTCGAGAACTACTCGCAATGGTCTATGTCGTTTCCACGTCCGACCGACCCTGCTCCGCACGACTATGGCAAAAATTTCATCAAAATAAGTATACGCATAGCCTCGATGAGGGCGGAACACTACATCTTTAGACGATTCAATGTAGCCGCGGTGTTGGAGAGCCCTTGTGGCATAACCAACTACTCCCATAGCATATGCAAACCACTCTAGCGATATATCAGTAGCTTGCATGAGCAGTTGGTAATAACCATCGACTAAGTCAAGTGCACTGTACATCGTACATTCCACCATATTGTTCTGGCGAACATCCTTTCTAGAAATGAGGGTTTGTGCTGGTATAAAGGCAGCATTAAGCTTATGATAAGCATGTACAATTCGCGATTTGCCATTTGACTTTTTGACACAAATTGTCGGTGTCGAATGGGGAATTTTACTCTCGCGTACCATTCCAGATTCGTGCTTAGCACGAAAGAAATCGTCAATGACGTCACACTGATCCTTTTGCAAAGGCCACTGTAGTATTTGGTTTATAGAACCAAGTAAATTTCATGACGGACACCTCCATCCGGAGGTAAAACCGATGGTGGATTTGTGCAAATCACATCGTGGAATTCTTTAACTAAGGAATATAATGGAGCCACAAAAGCTGCACTTAGTGTGCGAAGTGGCCCCTGGATGGCTTCATCCAGAAGCGATGATGAGTTTAACTCAATGTTTTGGTCAAATAGTCAACATCTCAGATAAGTCACCAGCCTATAAGTCTCGTCCCGAACTCATCAACAGACATTTGATAGAGCTCCAATAGAGCATGTAACGAAAGGATTGCCTCAAGGCTAACTTCTCCTTCGTTGTACCGGTCACACAATTTACAAGCGTATGCAACTGCTCGCTCGTATCACTTTGTGACGTTATAGACGCTTCGCGTCTCTGCTGTCTCAGAGTTGAGACAATGCGCCTCTTAGAGGCCGAAACAGCCATGTTCCCATTTTTCCCAACATTTACTGTCTTTAAACCTGAGCAGGTCGTAAGTTTTATTTTACCGTATAGAGTGGCAATCGAAGCGATGTATTTTGGTGCGTTCTAAGACAATGCATCTCGAGGCCGGCTCGTACGTCATTCGACGAGGAGTCATGTAACTCAAATTCCTTGTCTAGTAACTGTTTACGTGTCACTTCACGTGCTTTATAAGGTTTGACCCGATATGCTCTGGCGACTTGCCAATAGTGTCTCAACTGACACTCAATATGGTGCCACCTCGGCCGACCACTTTCGGTGGACTTAGACGTGCCACTCCACATGTCTCAAGACAGTTTACGCCATTGATGACTTGGCCCGAGGTCTACAATGCTTTCAGCATTTAGTAATTCGTTATTGCAAAGAGTGTCACTCGACGGAGTACGTGCCGTTCCACCCCCTTTTCCTGTGCCGGGCTCAAGATTGATGCTTTCAACATTGGAGTTACTTAACTCATACATTCCGTTGTCTAGCTCCTGACAGATTCGGTCAGCGCTTCGCGTTCTTAGCGAATTTGTTGCCTCGCAAAGGTACATTGCGCGTTGCGCCTGAAATCATAGATGCAGATTATACCTTGCACCGATTGGAGTTCGTTTCTTAAACTTAACGCGAATCGCGTTAAGTCTTTGAAACCAGGCTTCGCGTATAATGTCTTTTACATTGCGAATAAACGCGTTACAGGCTTGCATCAACGAGCTTTTATCTCGCTTGTTGTTGCCACTATACCATCGATCCTTAAACAAGCATCGAGATAAAAATCTTCCTCGGCGAGAAAATTCTTCGCGCTGGGATCAAGGCCATGTAGCTTTAATCGATCCATGGCTCATAGCGTTCAAGCCAGGCCATACCAATGATGAAATCATATGTCAAATCCAAATCAAGGACGAGACAGCGTTCCACACTGTCAAATATTAAAAACTTACTACGTAAGTTCAACGGAACTTAAGGAACAGTGACACGAGTCCGAGTCGTTAATTCAACAGTGATTTAATCCCCTTCATGCGCTTTAAGCACCTCAGCAAATCGCTGATTCCCTTCACTAGCATAATTGCAAGGCGCCCTTGAGTCAATTAAAACTGGCTATTGCATATCAAAGCCCTCTACAGTCGCCTGAGCAGCTAACAAGCCATGCTTGTACTCACATCCCGTGCCACTACGCACATAACTATTTGGGGCTAGGTCCTGTTTGCTCTCACCTCCTAGAGGTTCAGCAGAGCCTAGGTCTTCCCGAGTACGGCGCCCCGCCCCTACTAGGTATCGACGTTTGCCCGCACCGTACCAGATTTCTCGTGTAGGTCGGGATTGTTGCATTTTGAGCTTTGCGCTCGTTGCGTAAGAGGCAAGCCGAGCATAAGTGTTTCGTGCTTCCGCACATGTAACATCTGTGGATGTTTCTGTTTCTATGCTGTTCCATAGCTTGAAAAATTTCTTTCTCCTCCTCAACGAGGCTTAGATCCATGAGCTCCGGTCTATTAGATGACCTCAAAGTGCTTAAAGAGCTTGTACAAAACACGGGCGTGCTCACACGAGCGGACTTAAAGCCGAATTTAACGCGTAGCGCTATGGCAGCTGCCTTTTCAAAAGTAACGGGATGGGATCGTTACAATTTCGTCCGGTCAACTGCCACATTGAGACCATCCCCTAAAAGACGATTAATAAAATAGCTTTTTGCACCGGGTCTTGTTGCATAGCGGCAATGCGAGTTCTTAACTCCTGGCCATAGCCCCCTAGGGTTCGTTTACCTTGGCGATACACCATGAGTCGCGATCGCGTACAAAAGTCTGATCGGGATGATCAAACATGCTAGTCACTTGCTGTTTCAGCGACTTCCAAGCGTCATTTTTAGACGTGCTGCACATTCCATGGCTCTACCACCGAACATAGAGATTGCCATGGTCACCTTTTGCGTTCTGTTAAGAACATATGGACATCTCCATTTGCTGAATCCAAAAAAGGAGGTTCTCTCGCTCTTCGCCCTAAAATATCTTAACATTGACACCAAGGGAGCGAGTCTTAGGCTCTAGATCAGATAAAGAAGTGTATCGAGTAAGCATAGATGCTATAAGTGGCCCTGGACGAGTTCAATAAGGAAGGAGTTGTATTGCATAAAGGCTTCACGCCTTGCATCGAGAACCTCTGGTCCCTGGGTCTTGATGAACTCAATGTGTTCTAGCCCAAACAAGGTCTTAAGCTTCTCAAACGCTACGCGTTTTGACCCTGAAAGTTCGGAAAAAGTGTCCATTTCAGCAGAGGGTTAGTCTTGTAAGGACTCACGCGTAATTGACCACGACTGCTGTCAGGTGTAGCGGAGCTACCTTGCTCCTTAAGTCAGAGGGAGACTTATAGACTCAGAGAGTCACTAAGTTCTATAGAACTAATATGTTTGACAACTTAGTGCGTTGTACAAGATCGTAGAGCTTAACAAATCCTAGTTCAAGGGATTCAGTGGTTCGCAGAACCCCGTGGCAGTTAGGGTCCGAGAGTATATAACTTAGAAAGGTTTATATCTCACGTAGATCAATGAGCAAGCCTTGATAGGCACTAGACGCTGTAATTTCAAAAAGGAACTGAACTATATTTAGTTATTTAAATCTAAAACTCGACACTGATTAAATTAAAAAAGGATTTCGACCGCCAGATTTTATCTGGCGGCTACCATGTATGTTGCCCATAATAAATGGGATCTTAGTGATTAATTATTTTGAGTAAAACATAGGGGATTTACCCACACTTAATCGTTTCATTATGCTCTGCGATTTTGCTGAAAATCATCAAGTCGTCTCAACAGTGCTTACACCGTTGACTTTCGGACATCCACGCATGGGTCTGCCGCAGAGCGGTGGAAAGCCTTGGTCTTCTAGGTGCTATGTATCTTGTATTCAACTGACGTGCAGCTTGCTTGGTTCTATAGGATGCGTTTTCAAGAGCACACTTTTAAGCTGGTTTGTCCGAGATTTCGAAGCTGCCCGGCTGATCATTTAAAGCTTTTCTTCGACTTCACGTAAATAAACGCTATATCCACCTCAACTTTCTCTGCTTCGAGGACCTTAATCGTGGCAATCTTAGTGCTGTGTTTATGGATTCCTTTCGGACCACTAGAGCAAACGTGACTTCGTAGTCAGTAACGAGTCACTGTGTAAACCCTTGACCATAAGCCGTGCCTTGAGCTTGATAACGGATCCATTCGTGTTGCGATAAGTTAAAAAAAATACCATTTGATTCGGAAAGCCCGCGTGCACCCGATAGCTTTTTGTCATTGCAGCATACCCACGTGGGAGCTCGTGGGTATGCTGCAATGAAAAAAAGCTATCGGGTGTATACGCCTCGCTTCTTGCATATCGGACGCACCAAACATTCTTCTTCACCATCTCTACTCGGTGTACAGCGATTAGCACCCCAAGCGGCATGTTATGGGAGTGGCTGGTTATACCACAAGGGCTTTCCAACGCCCCGGCAACATTTAATCGTCTAGTGACGCAACTGTTTCGCCCTCATCGAGATTATGCACAGACTTATTTCGATGCCATTTTTGTCCATAGTCGTGCGGAGCGGGGTCGGTCGGATATGGAAAACCATTTAGACCATTTGTGAGCAGTGCTCGAGTGCATGCACTCAAACAAATTGTATGTTAATGCATCTAAATGCATTTTTGGCGCAGACGAAATTCCTTTTTTAGGATGCTTCATTGGAAAGCGAGACCTTAGAGCGGATCCCGCTAAGGTAAAAGCCATACTAGATTGGCCGGTTCCTAAAAACCAAAAGGATTTGCGTGAGTGGTTGGGTCTCGCCAATTATTTCCACAAATATAGCGAAAATTACGCTGATATGGCTAGGCCGTTATCTAATCTCCTTAAAAGGATACAGAATGATGCTGAACTAGCACCGAGAATAATGCTTTTCGAGCAGTTAAGGATAGTCGTATCCATGCCCCGATTCTGGCACTGCCGAACCCAAATTGGCCTTTCAGTATTCAAGACACTCATAGTTGTTATGGCGACTTTAAATCACGGAAAGCTCAGTGGGAATCGCTTGGGCATATTTTCCCAATCGCGGTCGTTTTGCGTTCAAACGAAACGCTCGACCAATACGAGGCGGAATTCACGCGCCGCGTTCATCCGCATTCCAAAGCGATGAAACAGCGGTCGCAGCGAATGAATTTTACCCGCTTGCATGTGAAAGAAATCATTGGAGGTACTGTATACCCTTCGTTTCTTCTAACTACGCTATTTCTGCTAGTCCATTTGAGACTAGCGAAGAGCCTTCAGCTGGTGCTCTTTTTTGTAGGCAGTCAACAAGCAGGGCACGTCAATATGTAGGGTATCGATTGGTTCCCAAGAGTCGAAACGCTCTAGGTGAACTCTCCATTGGACGAGGATCTGATACCTTTGCCTCACGGAGCGGTGGGCAAGCAACCTTCCAACAATGAAGCGTTTATTCCCACCCGCATCTATCAGTGCAGGCGGCGCCCGATAGGAGTGGCGATCTCGCCCACCTTCTCGCGGCTGCCTTACCTTCGTCCGTTCAATCACAGGCGTTTAGCGCTGCCGAGCGACGTATTGCGGGTCTCGAGGGTCAAGTCTTGCGAATGACCTCGGGTCTTCAGGATATCCGCGCCAAGGATTCTCAGGGTTATGAACGCCTGAATCTTCGGCTTGACATCCTGGAGAAGTTGATGCTGAGGGGGACCCGCATAATGCGCGTGGTATCCCTCACTCTCCGAGTATTTTTCATGGTGGGAGAAGTCGATCGGTTAAAATTTTTTACCTTCACCGTCTCCCTCACCCGGTCGACGCTCGATTCATAGTCGGCGTCACCGCCGGTCTCCTTAGACGGCCGGGAGTATGTTTCTTGTCATTGCCCTTTTCTTACCCCAGTCTCCACGAGCTGTGTAGTAATTGGCGACGATTGACACCCCGTTAACGCACCCTCAGCTGTTCATCAGTTGCATATGCCTCTCGCAGGAGCACATCCTTCCCGGTGTCCTGCGTTAGAGTTATCAACTGTGCGTGTACGCCAGTCTATTCATGGTTGCTGTTTTGCCAACCATGGCAAGCCTAGGATGAGGTCATACAGACTCTCCATACCTAGCATTGTGAACTTCTCTTAACAAGAGAAGTCAATAAAGCTGAAGGCGAGACCTGAATGAGCTCCCTTAGACTTAACGAGCGCGCCGTTCGCTAACGAACGGTCGCCTGCCATCCTGGCAAAGCGACTTAAACCTCGCCGGTCTCTCTCGTAGAGCCAGAACTTTTATAAAATTCTGTGATGCACCCGCTACTAGGAGGGTCATCTCCTGGTTATAGCCTCGTACTTGAGCGCTATGACCAATTGAGTTGAGGTCGAAATTTTGAGGCCACAGGGACTATTCTACCCATTTGTTCGACAACTCTGAACTTAGAGGAAGCTTCAGAGTCCGCGTCAGTAGGGCATCCCGCCCCTACTGCGCTCCTTCATTTCCCGACCTCTCAATGGTCGATGCAGAACTCATACGCCTCGCACGCTGTTTCTTGCAGGCTCTTTGGGAAGAAAGTCCTCTTGCTGTGCATCTTTGCTTCAACAGGGACCCTGGCATAGTAGCGAGCCATCATATGGCCGCGCTTGCCGCATTTGAAGCAGACAACGTCTGCGTTGCCCAACCTCATTGAAGTGGCATCTGTCATCACGGCCGACGGCTTATAAAAAGCTGTTCCTGGGGCACTGTCGTAGGATTGCTCCTCAACTAAGGCAATTTGGATTGCCTCTTCCATAGTCGACGGCGCCTTTCTGAAAAGGGCCTGTCGCGATGGGCCATGCCGTAATCCGTTTATAAACGTGGGCACCTTACTATACTCGGGAATCGGACCTACGGTAGTAGATGCCGACAGCGAGCGCATCTCCTGCACATACTTTCGCAGAGATCGCTTCGCCTGTCGCGCTCCATATAAGCGCGCCTGAAGCAACACTTCGTTGTTTGACGGTTGGTACATGGCGCGAACCTTTGACTTAAAAATCGCCCATGTAGATAACGCCTTTCTGTCCGCCATAAGCGCCGAGCAAGCCCACTCTGAGGCCTTACCGCGCAGATGCGACATGGCGTACAACACCATCCGGCTGTCGTCCTTTGTGAGCTGCGCGACACCGCATTGCTCCATGGCTAAAAAGCTAGTGGGCAATCGTGTGCGCTGCAGTTCCATCGAACTTCGGCGGGTCCATCCCAATGGGCCTCGGCTGATGCGGCCGAGCAGAGAGCATCCCAACAGTCCTGTTGAGAGCCTTGCTCCAACCCTGCTAACTCCTCAGCTCATCCTAAGTCTGAGTGACGGACTCCGCTGCAGGATAGCTCTGTTCTTCGGACGCGGCTCGGCGCTGTCTGAGCACGAATGCCTCAAACTGCTCCAACGGAATAACATGTTGCTCAGGAGGATTGTCCAAGAGCCTGGCCAAAGCTTGTTCACCAAGTCCCTGCGCCAAGCGCTCTACCACCTCCCGATGATGTTTGGCGAGGTGGGGAAACGAGCCAAATCGATATTGACGCTCATCCTCACGTACACAAGTAGAGATGCGGGTCGTGGAAAGAATTTCTAGTGCTATCAAGTGTAGGCAGGCACGTCTTAATGCGACCACGCTCTACTTAAGCACACACCCTAGCACAGCGAGAAAGTGGTTTAACCGTCTACTCTCGTGTGCCGTGAGGTAGTTGTGGTGAGCGCCTTAGCGACCTCACCCAACGCACTAAATAATCCAATAAAGCGTCGTCACGGGAGCGGCAATTCGTCTCCTCGTGCGCACTTACCAAGTAAAAAGTAGTTTTCAGACTGATTTATATTTAATAGTATTGAATATAAATACTTACTTTAACTAATCATAAATGTCATCTCTGTAGATATCACTTATATGTATTGCGAGCGTATCTTTCTAGATACCTCGCGTAACGGATGACGCTAGTTGTCATCACGGATGACGCTAGGCGTCATCCCTCATAATGTGAATGCACCTATGCGCATCACATACACAAGGGTTGGTCACAAATGTGAACCACACCCGAGTGCTGGGTCTAATCACTTTAATTTAGTAATTGACCATTCCTTTAAGTACACCAAGTGTACTTAACGGTGAGTCAGCACTGGACGCGCGCAAAAAGAGACAGATAAGACTTTCATACATGTTTTGTAATATGAAATAATTAAGCTATTATTAATTGTGTAACGGGGCGTATCGTTACATAAAATTAACACTTAAAGGTTGTTAATTGATATATTATCTAAAAGGTAGATAATATTTGGAGGATATTACTTTATATAGTAATGTCCTGAATTCTTATCCATAAATAGGTATAGACCATTATGTCTATTTATTCCGCAGACTAATCAGCTGTAGAAGTAATCAAAGAGAGTTACAAGATAAGATAGATAAGAATTCATTTACATGTTTAGTATTAGTTTATAGTTAAGTCANCTTTCTCTGCTTCGAGGACCTTAATCGTGGCAATCTTAGTGCTGTGTTTATGGATTCCTTTCGGACCACTAGAGCAAACGTGACTTCGTAGTCAGTAACGAGTCACTGTGTAAACCCTTGACCATAAGCCGTGCCTTGAGCTTGATTACGGATGCATTCGTGTTGCGAAATTTTGTCAAAATGCCATTTGGTGAATGCCCTTGTGCAGCTTATAGCTTTTTGTCATTGCACCATACCCCCGTGGTAGGTCGGGTGTTCTTCAGAATAATATCATGGGGTGTATACTGTTCGGTTCTTGGATATCGATGGACCTACCATTCTTCTTCACTATCTCTACTCGGTTACTTGAGGCCCGTGGTGGAACGTATTCCATTGGCCTGCCTTGCCTTTTATGTGACTGGCTTGGGCGTATCAGTGGTGCCCGAGGTTCCTCGGTCGAACTTCGCCATTCAGAATGTCGCTCTCTACCGCATAAATAACGTCTAAGATCTCCTCTGTTGGCTCACTTCGTGTCTCTTTGCTGCGAGCTCTTCGGAACTCACACTTCGAAAATTATGATTGACCCATCGCTTGCATTAAAAAGCCGGTATGCCTTGTCTCCTTGGGGTATCCGAGAAGGTGGCACTTGACGCCAGGATCGTCCAGCTTCTTGCACTTCTCCTTCGTTATATGCGCATAACATTGTGCTAAACACGCACATGTGCTTCATACGCGGCTTCCGCATGAACAACATCTCAAAAAGGTTATAATTCTTATTAAACGAATTCAATAAAACGTTTCTAATGTCCGCTGCAATCATCATCGCCAAGCACCAATAGGTCTTGTCCAGACTGCTGTCATTAAGCATGCATCTTGTCATCTAGATCATGGTCCTATTCATACAATCCGCCATTTCATTTCGCTGTAAATTGCAGGCACTGTATATTCCTGCTTGATTCCGCGCCTGCCACAAATTGCTTCCATGCGAGTGCTTGGATACTCACAACCATTGTCACGGCGCGCACTTAGATTTTCGTGTCTGCCTCCGTTTCCACTTCGTTCAGAATGATCAAACGCTTCTGGTACTTCGGTCTTCGTGCGCTGGGGTAGATCGTGACAAACCCTTCTTCATCATAATTAATGTCTCAATATCTTTGAAACCGGACTTCGATGCTGTACTGATCGGTCCGATGACGTCGGGCACACGATGCTATCGAGCGCGCAATCTGCCTAGCTTTCATTACTGTGAAAGGTCTTTTTGAATTGCTTGAATGTCACACACTTCTGCCTCAACAGTGGCACCGCTGATTCGTCCATCTTCGATCATCTCATTGACCATTATATGCAATGTGTGGCCGAGACGTCTGTGCCACAATCCGACCTCCCAGTTGCCACGTGACATTCTTCTTCGGTATCCGTGTTCAGAAAGATTGGCTTTCATTTCTTCGAGCCTGTCGCCTCAGTCCTCCCCTCTTACTTCGCGACACCGTTGTTTTCACAAATTTCGACGGAAGTGCCACGCGCAGTCGCGACTGTCATAGGAAAAATTCTAGAGTAAATTTTTCGCATGAAGCGTCTTCTTCAAGCGCGCTTTTATCAGCTACAGCCGTGCAACAAGCTTTGCGCCACTATTCTGTGGGCAAGAACCTTAAGCTTTGCACTTTTTCTTCCACAGAATACCCCCTGCTAGCTTTCTGTCGCCGTGTACTCTACGAACACTTCGCGGTCTTTCCACGTGTGAGTCCAAGCTCTTTGTCGATAACCCGTGCACCTCTTGAAACCGTCTTCGCTACATACAATGCAACGTTTGATTGCTCGTCGTCAAACGTCTTATTCTTGTCTCGAAATGCGGCCATATCTCGCGTACTGGCCCATTTTACCACAATTAAAGCACGTTCATGACTGTGCGTTGCTCCTACGACAGCGCTGTTTCTGGCACTACTCCTTCTGGTTCTTGCTGTTTGTTAGCAGTGCTGTAGCTGCCCCGATGAGCGTCGACATCTTCTGACGCATTTTTCTGCAATTACTCTGCTCACGAGCCCCAGCACTAAACGGCGCGATCGACATTTAAAACGCTTTTATAAGACTTCGTAGCAGGCGGGCAAACTTTACCGCATCGTCGGGCAAATGCCTTCCTCGCTTGGACGACATTTCGCGCTCCTCATCAGCAAAAATGGTTATTTTACGTCATAACGTGCTCGCTTAAATTTGACAACGCATACAAAAGGATGCAACTTCTCACTAAGTCTAATCGGTTTGCCACATCCTAGGTGCGATGAAACTTTAACAAAAGGATGCAACTTCTCACTAAGTCTAATCGGTTTGCCACATCCTAGGTGCGATGAAATTTTAAAGTGTCACCCAGACCTCATGTGCAATTGCTGTAGTCACAATGTGCATGAGCCGTGAATAGCTGAGATTTTTGCCGCGCGCGCTTGCTGCTCCATCGACTAAGACACGAAAGCTTCACCGGTGGTCGCTGCGCACAGTTACTTTAACGTTGAGGTACATCCTCTCCTTGATACTCCAGAAGGCATAGATGCTTCCGTCGAAGGGCTACCCTTTGACACTTAAACCGTTGAACCCTTGTTTGGACTCAAAACCTATGGAAGGTCTATGTTTTGTATAGTAGTTACTTGTGGCCCAGACTGTAAAACCAGAAGTGAGTATATTGATTGAGTGGGTTTTTGTGAGTGTGTCGATTTTGTGTCAATTCACTCCAAAACGTTGCCGCTCATTTGTTTCTATAAACTTCTCTTGGTAAGCACGTTATGCACGTAACTTTTCTTCTATTATGGGTCACAGCAACAAACGAACGAAAAAACGAGGGACGCCACGTTTTGGTAGGATAGCTCCGAAGAACCTCAATCACCAGATCCTAAAGGCTTAAAATTACGTACTTTAAGGGGATCGAATCCGTGACCCTCGGTTAGCGCTGCCAATCTTAATTACTCAGCAGAATGTATTTAGAAATTCTACTAATCTTTTCTCTACTTGTGCGTACAATTCGGCGGAAATACTTAACAAACTATGCAAATAAACAATAAACCTGTCCTTCCTACATGTGCACATGCACCTGCCTAATTTTGCAGGCGCGGATTCTAATCGCAAGGCGAGGCCTATGAGAGCAGCAGTTGACTGCTTGTAGAGTTGTTCCATCTCGGCCTAATGACGGGAACCGCATAAAACTGAGCGCGGAAAAATATTACGGTGCTCCATGTGATCAATTTCATATCAAACAGGAATGCCCTGCCCAGCGCAACCTCGCGCAAGCTGAAATAGTTGTGCTCGAATTCATTACCTTCTATAAATGGAATACAGAACGCTAAACTGAAATGCAAGTTAAAGATGCAACCTACCAAATTGCAACTGCATAATACAGGCATCAAGCAAGTTGCTGTGACTGACATTCAACATCAAGATACAAAAGGTCATGCAGCAGCATTCTCGTTACATTATTCCAAATTTGTCTGAAGTAACGTCATGATAATCGAAAATGCATGACTACTACGAAATCGGATCATTATCCACCGAGTACGTGTTCGCACTTTTGAGCACTAAAATAATAGAATTACATTAGTAAAGTATGTGCGTGCGTCGATTTTACGAGGGCATCTTATATTTTTAAAGGTTGAAGCGGCGACTTTGGCCAACCACTTCGACAGTCGTATGGATGCGCCACCGGGTGGGCAGCGGGACTTGCATACGCGCTGCATGCATAAGAAGCAAGGAGAAGGTAAATTATGCGCAAGAATCTGACAGAAAGGAGCCAAGTATTAAAAGCCTAGAGAAGAACAATTAGCTCTTTAATATCGTCCTTAATATCACTTCCTCTTTCACCTGCTTATCGTCATCTCGGCGCACGCACCTGTTATCACAGCAGGTTATGAGCCCAATGAAAGGCACATCTGCTTTGGATGAGTCCAAGGAGCACACGCGAGAGGCCGTTGGTCGCGAAAGGACCGACGAGCACGAAGAATACAAGAAAGAGTTTGAGGAAGGGAACTGAAGGGGTGGGGGCGCATGAGAAGCTGCTAGACCTCCTCACGGGCCTCACAGAACGCATGGAGCGCCTAGAGGTATCGCAGCAGCGATTGGATTGGACAGAGGTAGCTCAATGACGAGCAGGTCAGCTTTTTTAGAAGTCCCTGGGCCAAGGAAATGATTTGCCAGGCCTTCGACGTAACGCCAATGCGGGCAATGACTCCTGCTTGCCGAAATCAGCTTGGTACTTTGGTATTCGACAACGACGCTACGCCAGAGCGTCGGAACATTCAAATCGCACACGCACATAATCAAGTTCTGCTGCAGTACTACTATTACCACCGACTTACATGGCACCACCGAAAGCAGCAGCCTCAGCAACCATTGCACCACAATTAAAAGTCGTTGACAAAAAATGTCTCAAAAATTGGAAAGCGGCATTTTGTCTGAAAAAAAGAGGATCGTCCGCCAAAGCGGTGTTTTGTCTTGGAAGAAGAGGATCGTCCTCTTAATGGCTCGTGAAAAGGGCGTGCGGGTTCCCATGGTCCGAGGATTTTAAGTTGGTATCCTTAATTAATTTGAAGGCCTGATTGAAAGGTAATACAACCAGAAATTGTAAAGGTGATGACAAGAAGTGCCTGCGCTGGAGCATACAACGCAGCGGCTACTTCACACCTTTGCAACAAATAACGCCCGCGCAGAGCATATTACAGCCGCGAAAAGCTCACGAAGAAGCTGGACCAAACACTGCTCATTTTTGCTGGCGGTCAGCGAGGCTTACAGCGACGCAAAATAACTGGTCTTGGACAGTATCGTACACTACGCAGACCCCGCGATCGAGTGACGATGCTGTCAAGACTGAATTTGACAAGAATGAACTGTTTGAGGTAGGCAGAAGAGCTCGCGCACTTTGCAAAATTGACGGATTTCTAGTTTAAAGGGCTCCAGTTTGGCAAAGACGTGGTGAATGTGATCGTACAAAAGCCGACGACACCATAGAAAGTATTTCACGTGCTGAGAGGCAGGGCATTTTGAAGCCGCCTGTCAACAACGAAGACACGGCAGCGCCCACGTTGACAAAGCCATCTTTGTCCTATTGTGGATGACTCGACTATTGGCCCTTGCGCCAGTCGATCTGAAGAGACTTCGAAAATTCCTCGGCTAAACGGCGTCCTTGCGCAAATACTCGCGCAAATATGTCGAAATGACACAATAAATGCGTCACATGACCACTTTTCATATTACTTGTTTACTCAAGAAGGATATAAAGTGGTCATGTAACGCTGAATGTCAGCGTTCTTTTGAAAATTCTAGCAAAAGTTCATGCAATCGCCGATCCTGGCGATTGCAAACCAAGACAGACCATATCATGTGGTCAGTAACGCAAAAGATTTTCAATCGGCTGTGCGTTAATGCAATATGACATAGACGGCGTAGAGTGCGTCGTCTGTTATTTATCGCGTCAGCATCAATGACTGAGCGAAATCATCCAGCGCATGACTTGGAACTTCTTGCCACGAAATATGCACTGGCTAAGCTTAGGGTCTATCTCCTGAGAGATACACCATTGATTGTATATGCAGTTCACCCATGTGTCTTCTTCACGCTTGGCCGTAAGCAGTTCGGACCCTTCGCAAAGTATGGCGAGATATTTGTCATTGTTTTGCGAATAATCACTTATTCCAGGCATATAAACCAGGACGATTCAAACTCGTCGCTGATGATCTTTTCCGCCTTGCCTGATTTTGGAACGGCCACGAAAATAGCAGGGAGGATAAGCTACTGGTGCAACAGTTAGTATTCAATCGTCAACGTTACTTGACTACGTAAGAAGAGTCTACCAATAAGATAAAGCTCTTAATATTTTGATAAATTACATCATATATCCATCACAAGAATCCTTGAGAGGATTCTCGAATTTGTTTTGATCTTCATCAGATCGATACACAACACGAGACCTGGCTTGACGAAATGGAAGCATCTCGTTACCTATACGAGAGACGAACTGTAGTTGATGCACGCTTCAAGCTACACCGTTTGTCTAGTGAAGCAAACTTGCCTCGCCTCTCGTGGGTGGACACATGTCTCTGCTGCTTTAGAGCTCCATGCTCCTAAGGATGTCTACTCTCTTAAAGACCCTCATTAGAGAAGCGCATCGTTTCTGAGATGCGCGAAGGGATTGAGCACCTACAATCCTTTTACGAAGGGGGGAGCGCTCGGTCTACGATGGATCCTCTGAAAAAGAGGATGGGTCTCGTCGTACTACCCGGATATTCCGCATTAGTTGGGAGCGAGGTTTCCAGCTATCATGCGTGGTAGATATCCTCGCCAACGATTGAGGTAACTAGTTCGACCCCCTTCACCTCCCGATGGTAAAATAAGCGTTCGACTAGATAACACTTCTTACCACCTAAATCCGTCAATGGATGTGGAGGAGGCGAGAAAATTGGGTTTATCTCATACGTCGAACCCGAGTCATTACCGTGACTTGGATCATGGCTTTCGGTAATTACGGGATAATGTTGATCTTGAACGTTCTCGTTGCCGCGAGTTAGCGACGACCGTCGACAGTGTTCGTCACGAACAGCTGCAAAACCGTGCTCACGTTGCGATTGGTCAACCAGCGAACGAACAGATGCATCAGTTCCTTTGTGACGAGGTGTCACCAGCTCGTCACGAGATTTCATCCTTGAAAAAGAAGTAAAACGTCTGGTTCGTGAAAACCAGATTTTGTCCCGAGACCATCAGGTATTGACTCGGGGGCATCAGTCTTTGGCGGATGCTTTGGACCGTGCCAATCTTATTCGGAACTGGAAAAGCTTCGTACTGATGGTACGAGTGGAGACTCAAACGTAAGAGTAGGACGCGGACGCATTCTACGAGGCAGCTCGATCGTTTCTTCATTGCCTTGGTACTACAGTACACGGAATGGGCTGATAGACCTGGGGAGTAATTTATTACTGCCCACATTCGTCACTACACGCTTAAGTAGCTTTATTGTAGACAGTAGGACTATATCATTTAGTTTTAAATGAAATAACTTTTGCTCTTCCATTTTGTCAGAATTTCCGTTTCTATCGGTCCACCGCATCAGCAATGGAATCCTGTGCGAAACGGACCACTGTTTCTCGAGCCAGAGGGAATTTTCTGCTAACATGGTTTTACCATTTTTGTTTTCAGTGCGCCCAGTGCGCACAGCCGGATCATTCTCCTCTTTAGTGTGAGCATCATTGTTCTTACTAATGCCGTTGTTTCTGATGCTGAGTATGTCAGCATCGTTGTTGTCAAAGTCAGCAAAAGCCTTATCGCTATCATTTAGTTTGTAATCTTCAATTTTCATTGAATCAACATTGGTATCATTCACATATTTCTAGATTTTCTTTGTACATATATTTGACTGTGGAGTCAATGCGTGGTGAGCAAGAGCTACGTTGTTCTTTGCTCGAGCGACTCCCCCCCCCTTCAATAAGAGTCGATCTCAAGCAAGGTGGCTATACGTGGATGGCGTAAGCCATTCACGAGCTTAATTCCTCTTCACGTGCTCCGTTACAACCTTTGCCAGTTCCGGCAGTGTTAGCAGTCCGTTTCTATGGACTTCTTCTTCGGAGTTCCCGAAGACGATTACAAGAGTAATGATACCCTTGTGTTTGTTGATCGTACAGCACATTTGTGAGCTCGACCTGCATCTTGCTGCAGTTTCGGAGTCGAGCACAGCCTCCGGCTGTGCTCGTTTCATTATTGACACGATATTTCGACTCCATGGGTTGCCCCGTGACCTGGTCTCAAGTTGAGAGCCCCGATTTTTGGTGTAGTTTTTGCATCTGCTTTAAAAAAAAATCCCTCGTAACACAGTCGAAAATGTCACTTTATCACCATCGGAAATCAGGTGGTCAGACAGAACGTGCAAATTGTATCCTTGAAGGAAAAATCGCGGATACGTCAACTCTATTACGAGTTGGTGCGTGTTTTTGTCTATGGCAGAATTTGTCATCGAAAATTCGATGAATGCATTAACAAAGCTTACGCTTTTTCTCACCAGTTGACAACTTCGCAAGCACGTATATACTTGCGGACGCACTCATACTGGCGTGGCCAGTAGAAGTTGCGACTTGTCGTGAAATAGGTATTTTCATGTCCATGATGAACACTTATTGGTGCATCGTGGCACTCACGCATGATGCATAAAGGTTTATCATTATGGGTGGAGATGACGGCACGAGGTGTGTCGCCAGCATTTGCTGTGCAAAATAGAAAACCATTGCGTGTTGTGCATAAATATGTTGAGAATCGATACAATTTCGACAATCCTTTTAAGGTATGTTGGGGCGGAATTCGAGGGTAATCCATTAACCCTTTAACAGCCTTATCTTCTTGATAACTCTTCTAACGTCGCCAAGTAATGTTATCGACGTAATTCTTATTGTTGCAACAGTGGCCTCGTGCAGATGAAAGGCTTTAAATCGCTAAGATTTTTTAGCAACTGAAGGTCATACTAAGAAAGATATGTATCGGAATAATGTGAGTTGTATTAATATCATTAAGTTCCCACATCCATTCGCGCGTCAAGCAGCGATTAGTGGTGGTAATTTGATTAGTTAAATCAACCAGTGGACGGAATTGTCGCATTGCCGCTACAATATAACCGTGTATAATAATATTGGACATGTTAAGTAAACTTATTATAATTTTCTCTCTCTACTCAAGTCTTAATATCGACCTCTAGTAGCTAAGACCTCTTAGCTACTTGTAACCTTCCTCTGTCCGACGATCTACGTGAGTATCGAGGCACCTCACCTTAACTGTTATCCGTGTAGCTTGACTAGTACTGCTGTCAGTACTATCGAAAGGTCCCTCGTTACACTTTGTACCAATTCGTAGTCCGTTCAACGGCCTACCACGCTCCATCCGACAAGTGCATGTTTGATGAAAAAGGAGGGAGCTTTTTAGCCCGTCCAAAAGGCTTCCATGCAACGCTTGAAAGGTTCACTCATTTGAGTGATCATAAATGGAGAGCAGTCGACCGACGCTTTCGCGTCGACCCCGAAGCCTTAAGATCGACATTTCTGAGTTTTAGGCAGTCAACGGCGACTCATTTTTAAAAGTCTTCGTCGAATTAGACGACGCCGTTGAAGCTCGCCGCATCGATGACGATACGACAATGGTGAAATTTGGAATGTCCATCTTAGCCGGACGTGCCAAATCTTGGGCACTAGGGCTTAAGCTTCACGACCCGTTTGTTTTTGGGTCGCATGAGATCTCTAAGACCCAACTCAGGCAAACGTTTGAACCTTCATGTGCCGAAAGTAGGGCTTGAGCAGAGCTTCTGGATTTAAAATAGGGCAAGCGCGGTCTTCACGCTTTTACCCAACATACACGATACCTAGTAAGTTGTATCGTGAGTCATACAATTGATGAACACAGGTAACTAACTTTATTAAGGATCTAGCCGACGGTCCTGTCAAGATCCACCAGTTCCGGCTCGAATTGGAGCTTTGTAACGGGGCACCCTTTGCTAGTACTGATAACAGTATTAGTGAACCTACAATGATTACAGTGAAGGTGGGGTGCCTCGTCTACTTCACGTGCACGACGCGCAGAGGAAGGTTCTAAGTAGCTAAGAGGTCTTAGCTACTAAAGATAAATTCTATAGTTTTAGAATAGAGAAAGAGTCAAACTGATAAATATAGTAAGTGCTATCGTAACGATCTTCTATTTCCTAGTCTTTATAGATTATTAACTAACTATGCAATATGCCTCCTTGCGCGACGCCTAATCGTGTCTTGTAACGATTGGTGGGGCTAATTCAAGCTTAAATCAACCAATTAACAGAACTAATGCCTAATTGCATCAATATTACCAACTTTGGTTATGTTGGAACTATTAAGTCAAAATTGATATGAGATAATGATTTTGTACTTCTTTGTCGATTTCGTCTCAGAGAAAATATTGTTAATTATTCCCATTATAAAATATAATATATATGTAACGGAACACCCCGTTACACGCTTGATCAAGTGATCTCTGCAGCGGAACAGGAGGACTTCAGCTTGAAACAGGCTTTCCTCTACTTGGTGATTATTGTCCAAACAGACGAAAAAAATGGAGGTTCAGAACCTGTAGACCTCTCGTATGTGGAGAGCGAGAAACCTCGCTCTTGAAGCTACAAACGATTGCAAACATGCAATCGTTGTCGAAAGACGGAAAACTATGCTCAGTAGTGTAGTGCCCCACGCCAGTGCCTAAAATCACTGAGCAAAACAATCGACCTCCCGCTAACAATAGCGGAGGACGCAGATCCGAAGACGTTATAAAATCGCAACGGTGAGGCGGCAAAAAATGGTCGGGGTCAGTAAGTGTGGAGCGCTCTACTGATCCTGCAACGTCAAGAATTTACAGGCCTTTTAGAGAAAGTTGCTCCTCACACAGAAGCCTTGCGTGTAATTGCCCCAGGTGATGAGGTTAAACGCATCACCTTGAAAACATAGTGGCAAATAAATTGCCACTTAAGTCCCTATTCGATTGTAAGGCGTCGAACAATTTCATTCGACGGCAAACGCTTGAAGATCACAGGCTTAAGTTCGTTAAGCGCGATATACCCGTAACGGGGATGACAGCACGCCTAGCAACAGGCGCATTTGTACCAGCTAAGAGCCGTATAGTTTCTTTGCTGTTACAGATGTACTGGTTTCTAATACACGATGAAGGGTACCCAGTACGATGATGATTTCATCGTGCTTAATTTGGATGACCAATTTTATGTTATTCTTGAATTCCATGGCTCAGAAAGTACGAACCATATATAAATTAACAGCATTTATCCGTTGCGAAGCCTGGTCATCAGAAAGCCTGGTCATCAGATGGCCATCTAACGAACGTCTTGGAGCGTCCACAAGCGTGTGGATGTCCTCCGAGTGACCGCGACGCCTCACATGTGGTTCGGTCGTTTGCACAATGTGACGAGTGATCACATTGTGAAGTTAGATTCCGACAGCTGTGCACAACCCCAGGCAGCGTCGAAGTTCTATCACTTGAGTAAGTTGAGTGGTATAAAACAAGGATGCTTGCTTCGAAAGCAAAATCCAAGCAAATTTGAAGCGCCTGTCTATAAGAGACAGTGCGAAAGTCCTAGATCGACTGGAGTCGATCTTAGAGGATCTCGCTGTAGTTGCGCAGCCACATTTGGAGAGGTTACTCCCAAAATAAAACTTAAGGGAACAAGTCTCAAGGCTCTGCGTAAAAAGTCCTCAAAACATGTGGTAAAAGGTTTCAAGGTTACTTAATTTGTAAAGAGGAAACTAAGACATTTAATGCCTTAGCAAACAACGGATCAAGTGCAAGTGCTCATACACAGATCGGTACGGCATTTCGCACCGAGTTATTTTGATGACGTCTTCTTTCATACGGAGCAATGATTGGAAATTCGGACGTTAACGCTCATCGTACCCATATTCGAAAGGTTTTTCTACTTAGGCGTAAACATAAGCTGTATGCAACTCTCGAACATTCTATTTGCTGCACAATACCACTTTGCTGCATCGCGGACAAAACGGTGTGAATACTGATCCGGAAAAGATCAAGGTGACCACTGAATGGCCTGTACCAGCCAAAGTAAAGGAACTTCAAAAGTTCCTTGGCTTAGCGGCTTACTTAAATATGTACTCACGCGATTATGCCGAAATGACAGTACAATTTTTTTTCTTTGTTGAAGAAAAATGTTAGTGCTCACGGAACGTTGATTGTCAGCGTTCTTATATTTTTTCTAGCAAAGTCGCCGATCCGGCGATTGTATACCAGGACGGACCATTTCGTGTGGTCTGAAACACCAATTTTGCAATCTGCTGTGTGTTAATGCAATATGACACAGACGGCATAGAGCGCATCGTCTGTTATCAATCGCATCAGCTTTTAACGCTAAGCGAAACTATACAGTGCATGACTAGGAACTTCTTGCCACGAAATTGAACTGGCTAAGTTTCGAGTATGTCTCTTGATAGATAGACCGTTCATTGTTTATACGGACCATGCGTCTTTACGTACGGCTGTAAGCAGTTCACACCCCTCGCAAAGAATGTCGAGACGGTTGTCTTTCTTCGCGGAGTATAATTGCTTAGTGGATTACAAACAAGGACGACTAAATGTCAGCCCTGATGCCCTTCCGCGCAGGCTCATTTTTAATCCGGCTCCGCAAAACAACAGTGGGGACGCCGTGTACGTGAAGAATTCGGAGGCACATTTTCCTTCACTTTTATCGGTGTAGGTTAGATAGTATTGAGACAGTACTAGTAAACGGTACCCCGTTACACCTGGTTGCATTTCGTGGCCCGTTTGACGCGAGAGAAAGGAGCGTTTCCGCCCCGCGTGAAGGCCCCTTTACAGTTTGTACAGTCAAATTATAGTTAAATCGAAATTTACAAAAGCAAAGTGATGACTCTTCAAGTAATAATATTAAGCCAGCCGCTATGGTGACAGACATTAATACTGCGGCCGTAGACAAAATTACTATGGCCACAGACAAATCACGGCCATAGACAAATCCCGGCAACAGACAATTGATCTAACAATCACAGCTCACAAAAAACCCTTTTGCTTTTACAAAAAAACGCTAGAGCACTTTATGGTCGGCATGCGTTGAAATATACTTTCCTGCATCAGGGAGCGACACATGATACAACACAGATGCTACGCAGACGAGGAGAACCCTACTTTTGAAGAAACTACAAGGAAGCGTGTTGTAGGCTACATGGCGCGTGCATAACAGCTTCGAAAAATGCTGGAGAAGAAAAAGGCTCCTAAAGCCGTGGCAGCAGCCGTAGATGTGGACAAGTAAGATTAATCGGGTTTGCTTGCGAGACGGTATAATCAAACCTAACTGAATTTAGCTTTTCACAGAGGAGGAAAGAAGGATGACACCGAAACAACCGCGGAAACAGCCAAATTGCGCGGTTTTCTGGCCTGTAAGTTGACTTGAGTTTCTGCACGAGTTATGCTGCTGCTCCTTGTCCATACCTGCTGAGAGTGCTGGGCATATCTAGCCCGATTCGTGTTGAGACGTACAAATTTGCGATATAAATGGGTGGATCCGAATCTGCTAACTATGTCTAAACGTTTTTGTTTCAATGTAGTTATGGTCAGATCATATTATTCTAAATAGAATGTTGTGCTTGTTTTTGTAGTCAGATCATATTATTCTGGATCGAATGTTGTGCTTGTTTTTGTAGTTATTAGATGTGTGAGTTGATGTAATTGTGTCGCTTATAATCAGGATTATCTGTCCTCGTATGTATGAAATGAACCGGGAGGTAAGATTTGATACAACCATTGGTATTCATTGGCCATTTTTCTATTTATGACAATTATAGATTCCGATTAGATAAAGAATTTCTTGAGTGCGTCGCACGAATGTCGCTTCAGTGTTGCCAAAAGAAATCAGTTGCTACTTGGAAATACCTACTGCAAGATAAGGGTACCTGTTAAGGTTGAACATGACAGCCCTCTTTACCTACCAAAACGAAAGAAGAAGCCCGCTGTTTGAGCCAACGCCACGCGGCCACTAAACAGCGACACCACATCATCATGGGAGGCATTCTACAGAAAATGCTACAAGCTTTTTACACGAAGAAGCTCGAGGTCGTGCTCGTGGGTCTTGAAAATAGGTGCGTCGGATCAAACAATCTTAGGAGGAGGACTTTGGGGCAGCTCTTGATTCTTTGTTGCTACTAGTGGCAAAACTACGCTGCTGAATGTGATGGCCATGGGTCATCCCGTGGAGACATGCCCCACTATCGGTTTAAACGTGAAACTCGTTAAGAAGGGCGGTGTACAAATGAAGTGCTGGGATATTGGAGGGCAGGCACAGTATCGAAGCGAATGGGGTCGTTACACGCGTGGGTGTGATGTCATTATATATGTAGTCGACGCCAATGCGGTACGTACGCTGTGTGATTTGTATGTATAAACGCATCCGTGGTTTTTGACTCACAGTGCTGAATTGCTGTTAAAGTTCGACCAAATCTCCCTTGCGCGGAAAGAGCTCCACCGTCTCCTGGAAGACCGGTAATGCCAACAGTTAGATGTCTGTACTGTTTTATTCTGCTGACACGTGTGCTTGCGTTCAAATAGCGAACTCGCAACGACGCCATTGTTGGTGCTAGCCAATAAAATTGACTTGGAGCCTCATATTTCGGAACCCGAGCTCATTCGCGAGCTTAATCTGGATTACATTGTCGATAATCCGTGGCTGGTAATTCCCATCTCGGCGCTACGTCTCGTCAACATTGACCAAGTCATTCAATGGCTCATGAAACAATCGGGCAAAGGCTAAGAAGTGTGACGGATAATAGACTCGATTCTTATCTTCTCAAGACGCTGTGTATGAGTCGATTCTGACGAAGAAAGACCGTCACATTGGAGTCACAACAATTTTATAAAACCCAGATCATTGCAATTTACTCGATTCCTCTTGAGCCATGAGTTGCTTTGGCAGCAGGAAGTGATGAATGTAGAGTTGCAGTGCAGTTAAAACACATGAACTGTCATTTTGCATCGTAATCACTACGTCTTGTCCGTCTAATTTCACCACACTACGATCTCGAAGCTTCTGCCCTGTTGCCAATCCTTTTTGTTATTTTTCAAAGATTGCAAATTTATATATAATGGAGAGTTTTTTTTTGCAACACAGCGTCCTTCGAGACCGTGACTCAGATGAGCTGGGTGGAAGCGCCAATTCTGATTCCGAGGCCAGGTGCATGAGAAAGCATCGCGCTCTTGTTAATGCCTAGCTCACGTTTAATTGCGTGCTCCAGCGACGGTACAGACGTTACGGATCAAGTGGTTTCCGTCGCAGATCCAACAGGGCCGTGGACACAAAAAGCGGTGGATAGCGAGACATGGGGCAAGCCTATACGACGCGTAAGCAAGGCACGAGACTTTGTTTCAGCCAACACGGGACCTAAGGGCGTTATGAACGACTTTAAGGCCCACAAACGATACCAGAAGCAGGAGGTCAGTTCAAAGGCGAGAGAGAATCAAGAAAGACAAGGATTAATTGTTGTGCCATATTATAGCGTCTTAGAGAGGAAGCTCATCGTGTAGCGGTACTTAATCGTATCACAAAAGGTGCTACTATTGCTAGTTCGCCAACGACACGCGACCCGACTGCGTTCTTCAAAAGCGACGGAAGCTCTACCTTTGAATGCGATGACAACGACTTTCTCGACGAAGCCCTCTACGCGCAATATACTGAAAGGCGAGTCAAACAAATGCAAGAAGCCGCTCGTATTCGGAAGGTTTACGGAGAACTCGAGTACGTCTCGCCGACGCGGTTTCTGGAGCTCACCTTAAGACAAGACAATTCAGTTTGTGAGAGCAACTTATTCGTACACCTCTACCACCCCGAGAATTATGCCTGTGGGCTCTTGAATATGCAACTGGAACTCCTAGCACGGAAATTCGTCCACGTCAAGGTACGCCAGTAGGGCCTTCACAAACTTTAAAAGTGCTGGTTTAACTCGGAAAGTCATGCGATCGTGGTCGTAGTTTCTCGCGATGATAGCCAAGGAGGCGGATTCGTCCATCGAAATGGCCGATCTTCCCGTACTGCTTGTCTATCGTGGACAACATCAGGAGGTTATCGTGGATGTTGCACGTCGTCTCGATGGTCAATTTACTCTTCAGCGTCTTGAAGCTCTTGCAAACGAGTTTCTATGCTAAATTTTTAAAAAAATTAGAAAATAGTTTTACAAGGTATCTATTTTTCTGTTATGCAAAAACAAACACTTCTCGCCATAGCGACAGCTCTTGGTGCTCGCAAAGCTGTCGCAAATTCTTTTGCGATACTTGTCGAGTGCACGACCGGAACGCATGGCTTGCGTTGTAGTGTGCTCAAAATTGCAGCGGTCTCCCCATTTGCACTCGCCACGTATAAAATCGTAACAGACTTTCAGCGTGTGTCGCTCCTTTTTCTGATGTGCGCGCTGCTTGTGCCACTTGCCAGCACGGTGTTCATCCAACTGAGTAAGACTTGTAAACGACTTTTTGCAACGAGAGCAGTGTAACGCTTTGTCTCCAATCTGTAAGCGCTCCAAGTGCTCTTTGGATGCCCGATGAGCTTGGAACGTGGCTAAATCTTGGCCGATGTACTTGCACGCTTTGCAGGCGAACGGAACTTTTGAAGGAAATGAAATTGCATCACGCAGTTCTTCTAGGTTTTTTTCAGCAATTTGATTCTTCTGCTCCATTTTCAAGCGCATTTGTTTACAAGGCGAAACGCTGGAGGACAAGCTAACAGCTGGCAACATATTCTGAGGAAGCGCCTTGATACGCTCCGATGCGTAGGCGGACAGATTCACGACTGCCTTTGTCTTTCCATTCTCAAATTCTGATTCAGAACGCGAGTCACTGCTGTCATTGTCACTTTCATGTAGCTCTGCTTCTAGTTGCTCAATACGCGCTGCAATATCCTCTTTCTCTATAAAATTCTTCTTGCTCGGCACAGCATATTCAGCGGATTGCTTTAGGCGCTTCGCAATAGGCTCCATTTTGATTGGCTAAGGTTTAACAAAACAAAACGGAATTAATCGGATTTAGAGCTTTGCATGTTTTATTTATAGACTTTTTGAATGTTGCTTTAACATTAGGCCTTTTGCTTGCTACGCTTCTTCGCCCTAAAAGACAACGTCGGCATCCGCAGACGGTTCATACTGGGCGAGGATGTCACGATCCGATGCCACAACGTCCGCAAAAGGGTCGTCGTCCGAGGCCTCGCCGTTCAATGCTCTTGACGCGGCTTCTTCTGCAACGAACTCACTGTGAGTTTTTACTTTTAGATAAAATTGTTGATATGGATTAAGTAATTTGCCTTTTTTTCTGGCCAGGATGGCCTTTTCATGATCTTGCTTGTTTGCTTGGACCTTTTTAATTCTGACCCCAACCATTAAAAGCGTGATAATTACCTAATTTTAAGAAAATCGTAATCCAGCTGGTACGTACCGAACAAAGTCTTCACGTTCAAGTTCATCCAGCTCGCGTGTAATATATGAGATCGTCTTTTCAATACGAGGAATGGTCACCTACAGGAAGTAACGAGCATTTAAGCCTTCATCTAGCATTAAAGTGCCATGTTTTGACGCACATTGTCCAGCGCGTTCACACGACGATTTGTAACTTTTAAAGCCTCATCCAGCGTCACAAAGGAAGTCTATCGTTCAAACACATAGGGATTCGCTTCCACGTTACACAACACACTTTCCTAGTTGCAATGTTTGCTCCTACCTGTAGTGACGCCAATTTAATTAATGCGCGCAATAGCACGCGAAACTTCTCGCGACAGTTCTGTATTTTGCCACCTCCTCCAGCGAGACCTATGTTTTCATTCTTTTCACGACTCACTTCCACCTCCGTAAACACCGGTAGCTTCACGCCAGCCACATTGTCGATACGGTTCTGCGTACGAATCTCCGCCGTACTAACGGACTCGATTACTTTATTGCGAAAGTCGCCTGCGGCGTACTGTGCCTGCGTTAGCGAAAAGAAGGCTTCCGCGGCTTCCGTTGACATTGCCATTTTGGTCTGCTCGCAGGATATCAAGACATGCTGTCAGCTCATGCCATCGTATACGAATGGATCATAGCACGAAGACCTTTTGGATGTCGCGCAGCATGGTTTGAAAACGCATCTTGAGCGCATCTGCCTTCTTCTTTAATAGCTCAAAACCTATAGACACCAATAAGGTTTCGAATGGACTCATGTTATAAAGCAAGAACGCACCTTTCTTCGCACCAACACGCTTGCCTTTGAACGTCGTCAGCGCCCTGTAGCGAGAAGACGTTGGTCAATGTTTCAAGCTCAAGGCATTCAAACCAGCTCTATCCATCGCAACTAAAACCCCTACATGCGCGTAGGAGCAACTTGAATCGACATGGCTGCACTCTTGGTGTCGCACAAATGAGGTTTTTCAAAGATCGTCCGAGGAAACCTAAATAATGTGATGTACACCAAAAGTATCCTTTTAAGTGCGGTAACACATACTGATGCAATCGCGTGCAGACTGGTTCGCAACTTCTGGCGCGCGAGAGCTACGTGATAGCAGCACGCTCGAGTATCGAGAGTATCTTGACCGCAGTCAATACTGTTTGAAACGTCATTTTGAAGAAGATTTGCGTCAGATCGAATTAGATCTGCCACGTACGGACGAGTCAATTCGGCTTTTTCTTTTATCTCATGACGAGAGACAGTCACTGGCGACAAACGAGGAATTACCGGAATGTGTGATGCAACAATACCTGCCCAAGTTAAAAAACGTACTCGTGGCATATAGCATGGTATGATAGAGTTTATTGTTTGTGGACAGGAGAGTTATTAATCGCACTTGTAAGTGTACAGAGGAATCCTCGAGTAGGATACATTCAGGGCCACGCAGATGTACTTTGCTTTATTCTTGGAAATTCTAATAAGCGGAGAAATGAAGAAGAGGCATTCTGGGTCTATGCCAGCGTCATTGAGAGGTACAGGGAGCTTACAATGGCTCTTGTGATCATTCCTTCACTAATTATCGCAGGGTCTTCCCGGAGGACTTCTTTTCTCGGACACCGAAGCTCCACGGATTTCAAGTTGTACGTGGGTGTCAAGTTGAATTGTGGCGAAAACGTTTTAAAACAATGTCTTTTGTGTCAGGACTGCAAGCTGTATCATGAGCTGGTTCTTGAAATACTTGTTCCACTTTTTCCGACCCTGTCCAAGGTGCGGCGCTTTCGACTTGACCTTGACACACATTTGGGTAACTTTAAAGCTAAAACGCAAGGTTGACCTGCCTCTTGTGACGACATTGCTGTCATGCAAATGGTTTGTTTCGCTGTGGGTTGGAGAGTTGCCCCTTGCGTTGTTGTACGAAGTCTGGGACGCAATGCTTCGGCAAGACGACGGATCGATATTGCATCTACTTGTTGCGCTGCATTTTTTCCATTTGGCAATCGAGAAAATACAACTTTATATGGTGCGGATGATGAAGTATTCAAATGATCAAAGCTAATATTTTGTGTCTTAGGAAACTGATCAGTGGGATTCGAGCTACATTTATAAAATTATCCTCAATCAATGCCAGAACGCAACTAATATAGCCCCACAGACGCTGCTACAGCAAGCACGGACTCTTTACGGACTGCGAGATGAATCAATTGAAGACATGCGAGCCACTATTCGTCGACTACCGCAATTACGCAAAGCAGAAGTGGCAGCGCTTGCCAAGGAAACCCATTTTAATCGTTTAGAAATGGAAAGACTACAAGACGAGTTTACATTTCTTCGTTTTCAAAAGAAGACATGTTGTCGCTCCAAGTTGCGTGGTTTAAGGCAAGAAGACCTCGAAGTTATACTATCTCGAGAATTGTACACAGTACGTCCATCACTACAACGTTATTGACACGAAAAACTGACGCCTGTATCTATTCGCACGTTTGTTTCAGTGGCCAATTGATTTCTATGATCATATTTATCGTCATCTAAGGCCGGACGGCTACGGAAATGTATCCTTTTTTAGTTTAATCCAGGTTTGTCTCGTTGCGTAATGCAAAATATCGCGACACTTCATTGTGTTGACACAACGGTGTATCTCTAGTTCTTATCAATTGCGAGTCGTGGGACGCTAGAAGAGAAAGCATGCCTTTTGTTCCAAGTTCCGAATCATCGGTATCAAGAATATCTCAACAAGCAAGGCATCACTCGTCTTGCAGGTAGGTACCTTGATTATCTTTTGTTTGAATTTTAACGACAAAATAATGTTGTCTTGATATAGATTTGTTATGCTGCCTTTTGACGAGTAAGTTGGTAGCAGATGCTGCAGGGCATCGATTGTATGAATCTCGTGGAAATGCACGCAGCGAATTGGTGTGCGACGCTGCGAAGAGTCCGCTTCTGCGAAAACACTTCCAGGCCATATTGTTGTCACAAACCACGCCGCATGGTCACCTCGAATACACAGCGTGGCTTGAATTTGCTCTTGGGGACAGCGAGATAGCACAACTGATGGAATGGAATATCAATCGCTCGGGTCGTGATGTTTGTACGAAAACCCGCTCTTTTGGTTTCTGGAGGGGGACATCGATTCAGCCTGCACTACTTAGGACGACCTCAGACTCGATACTTGCCCAACAGCAACGAATCGCCTTGAGACGACAGCTGCGCGTTCATATAGATGACTTGGATGAACGTAAGCATGAGCTGTTTTTCATGCGTAGCATGAGTAGAACTAACATCATTTGAATTGAGCGCTGCAGGAATATATAAGGAAGATGACCAAGTGGCAAGAAAAGAAAGACAACGCGTGAGTCTTCTTTCAAAAGAGATGACTAAAAAGTTTGAGGCATGTTGGTCACCGGCTGAAGTGGAGACATTGAGTCGAAATCCTTTTCACGAACCGAATAGGGTCGTTCGTGCCGAGTCACTGTACATGCTTTGGTGCCAATGCAGCATTAGCTAAATCTGCGTAGAAAGAGCTCCAAGATTTTACTTTCATGAGTCAACAGCAGCGTGGGATGTCTATAGGCATGTCTTTGGTACAAATAAAAATAGATGTCAATGGTGCGATGAAGAAAATAACGGCAGAAGGGTCCCATGAAATCAATGATGTCATTGACGACTGTGGAGCCCTTACAAATTTATAGCTGTAGAAAGTATAAAAAGCCAAAATAAACGAGAAACTAGATGTTGCTACATCAAGCATAGCGACGTGTCCACTCCGCAGCTACATCAGTAAAATAAAAAAATGCAACATTAGTTTAATGCTCTTCGTCTGTCTCTCTTGAGCTTCACGCACCTGTGTGCACCGCACCAACCTCGTCCGTTTTCCAGTGATCCGCGACATCGTTTGCCAAAGGGTCATCTGGATTTGGGGCTGACAGTAGCGCCTGGATACTCAACAACACCGTGCGAATCTGCAAAGCGGGTGACCACTTGTCCTTGAGAATGTCGAGGCAAATGCGTCCCAGCTTGTCAATGTTTGGGTGGTAGATGCGGGTAAGAAAGCGCACTTTAGGAGGAGCCATTGGGTAGTCTACCGGTAGAAACAACTCCAGCTTGAAAATACCATCTACAAAACGTTTGCGACTTAGTGTTGCATCATAAGTAAGCAACAACAATTCCCTCAAGACGTACTTTCGTAAGGTGACGACTGCGGACCGGCGATGACCACTTGAAAGTAGCGGAGGTTGTCTTCATAAGGCGTTGCACTAATTCCAGCCACTGTAGTAAGAATTCTAGTAAGCAATTGGTATTTCTTCATACAAACACAATAGGACGCACCAGGCTCCGCAAGCAGCCGTTGGGTTTCCTACACAAGGCAGAAGACATTGTCATTCAATCAAATCGCTTGCTTAATATAGCGGGTGGGGGGCAGACAATCACTGGTTTGGCATTGTACCTTCACGATGCGTCGCGGAAGAGTAGTCGCCATAAATTCCTTGGGGGAATTTTACTTACTGAACGAATGCGGTACCTCCTGTAGAATTATATATAACTTGATTGTGGAGGTACCCGACCAGAATGACGGTCAGATTCGAGTGCCGTTTTGTCCCGTGTTAATAATTTGGCCGAGACTGTTGGCGTTTTATGAGCATGAATTTGATAAACTTATTTATAGAAATGCGAGGTAGACGAAAACACATCGTACTTGTGTATGAGTCATAGAGGAGTCTACAAACGCATCCCGTTGGCAAATGTGCTGATTGTGGGCGCATCACTCGAACCTCTTTCAATAGACCACCACGTAACTGTTAATGTAGCCCCAGAATGCAGGTAGTGAACATGGAAGGAAGCAAGCCTGCTATGAAATACCGGCGGATCCCTAACGTAATCAAATCTTCTATTACTACTTCATTTGACATATGGTGTCATTGGCGGATACGCTGCTGCGTTGAAGACGACGATGAAGGTGCACTACGCAATTCATGTTGCAAAATTGAAACGTGAATGAGCAACTTCGTGTGTAGCCATGTCTTATGGCTACATGAAATAATAAAATAGATTTACGGGACCTTTCTAAATGAATATAAATGACTGGCTAGGATACTTTTTTAGCATTGCGCCTCGGATCTTCAGTCGCAATTACATTTTCGCGTCGAGCAGCTTAACAATACATGTATATGGCTGCCACCTAGAAATTGATACCTCCTGCAGTTTCTTCGAAGCTGCTTCTGGTTGGGTATCGAGTTCTACCAAGTTTTCGCCCGCCTTCGGTTGAGGTGGACCATGGAGCTGCTGAAAAGCAGCACTTTGGAAACCCTTGCACGTTGGTGAGCGCCTTGGGTTGCGTTGGCAAATAGCAAGTATTGGAGATACTGTGTGGAGTTCTTGCTGCAATTTGCTTGGACCATGAAACGCTCCAAACATCCTTAATTAGAACTAATAGAATCGTGTTGCAACAATACAAAGTCAAATAAAATTCAATTCACAGGAATACACCAAAACGTCATAATGGCAACTCGGGACAACTTTTTGTTCATTTTACTTTAAGATGTCGGAAATGGATCCAAACTCTTGTAGGTGCTGGCTGTAGTCATCTGACCTTGTAAAGATTGTTGTCCTTGTACCAATGGCTGCACCCTTGGCAGGATCATCATCTGAGGTTGAACCGTCCTGGCCACTTGTGGCTGCAAACTCGAATACATTGAATTCGATCCTTCAGGTGCAAGCGGCAACTGGTTGAAATTGGTGCTATATTGCACCATTCCGTTGACCATGAGGTGAGGCTGCATCGATGGCATGGGCATCACCAATACCGGCGTCGAATGCTCCATCGACTGAGCTTTTTTCAAATCGTTGAGTGTCCGTTTCTCAATTGGATGTGCCGACAAAGCTTTCTTCTTTTCACTGGCCAAGCAATTCAAGTCCACGAGATTGTTTTCTGGCAAAACGTTTGATACAAATGTATCCGGTAGAGGGGATGACGTGTCACTTTGTATGGAAGGCTTCTCGAGAGTAGAAGCTTGCGTCGGGACAAATGCCGATGCAGAAGCTGTAAAGCTCAAGCCAGCAAGATCTTCCAATGGCGTGTGGCTCCCTGAATCATCCAAAAACACAGACTTTTCACTTGAAGTAGCTTGAGGGATTAAGTCCACACCCAACAAGTCCACGCTTTCAATCGTGGCTTCCACACTCTTCTTTCCACTGCGCTTCTTGGCCTTGACGCGCGTAGTTGCGGTCGTCTTTTCTCGCTTGTCTTTCTTCTTCGATTTGGTCTTTGACGTTCGAGTCGTGGTCTTTCCCTCGTCTTGAGGTGGAGGTGGCAACTTGGCAGGGTCAAATGAATAGGCATAGTCCATTTTTGGAGTGGCCTCGCGATGATCATCACTCTCACTCTCGGAATAAAATTTGTGCTTTTTTGCTTTTGACTTTTTCTTACGCGCACGACGTCGGTCATTGGAAGACTCTGAGGATTCAGAAAGGGACTTGTCTTCGCTTTCGCTTAAAGAGGAGCTCTCGCTTTGACTGCGTGGTTTGGTTTTGATCTTGTTGCTCTTGCTCTTGCGCTCGTTTTTCGTTTTGTTGACGTGTCGACTTTTACGTTGGTCTGTCAAAGATATGCTTTTGCTTTCGTAACCGCCGGGTGGGTTACTCGAGTACCCCTGGCCATAGTCAGAATAGGTTTTGGGTCGTTCCGATGCAAAGTCGTTTTGATACCCCCCTGCACTGGCATTGTACCCTCCCGAGAATGACGACGTGTTACTGCGAATATCTGCCATCCAATTGGCTCGACCATCATTCCGAGGCATTTGCTGCCCAAAATGATCTGGAATGGAGTTGGTGCTGGACCCTCGCGCCAGTTTTCCGCCATATTCAATGACCTTCCCGCCTAGCCATTGGCCGCTCTCAAGGATTTTACTCTTCCAGTCACCTGATCCTGCGTCGTACGATCCCCCACCACTGTACGAGTTCTGTGCGTAATTCGAGCCAAAGCGGTTGCGGTCATGCAAGTTACCACCCCCCGCTGAATTTTGCATCCACATGGCAAAAATTTGTCTACGAAAGCAGAAAAAATGTTTTTAACGAATCTGATATCTCAACGCCAGCTGTTTTAATAACCAATCAAAATACATTATCTTCTAAGTAAATTATCACATTGAGGCACTACAATAATGAACGCCAGCGAGAGCTTGATGGAGGGTGAAGACGTCGCGGAAGAGGAGCTACGCCTGCTTGAGACTATGACAAGTATTTCAAATGCTATGCAGCAGGTATAGCAAATTGGCTGATGCGGTCTATGATCGGTAGTGCTAAGCTTGTAATCGCATAGTTTAATCAGGTGCTGGTTAAACTTAATCGACAGACTGTCGAATTGTCCAAAGAGCTCAGTACGGCGGAGCGGCAACTGGTTCGTCTCACCTTGCTCTGTTATTAACGATCGCCTAAAGGTAGTTTAATATTCTCTAGAACGCTTTGTACCTGCCTTTTCAAGCGGCGATTTATGAGATCCAAAGCGCTAATGCGAATGCAACGAGACGGTCAACGATGTCGATTCCAACAATCGATTCAGTCGCGACGCCTGAAAGGCAACGTACTGAGCTTTAATAGATGCAACTTTATAGTAGTATTTTAGTTGTTATTATGTCGCCCACGGTTTCGCAAGAGCGACCTACGGACTGCTGCCCATACGTACTTTTACTCGGGACCGACCATATCCCCGGGACGTACGTAGCGATCAAACTCGTCACCAGTCAAATAGCCAAGCTCAATTACAGTCTCTCGCAGAGTAGCTCCATTCTTGTGCGCTGTCTTGGCTACTTTCGAGGCTTTGTCATACCCAATGTGCGGATTCAAGGCCGTCACGAGCATTAGCGAATTTTTCATGAGCTGATCAATCTTTTCGCGGTTTGCTTCAATCCCGACGATACAATTATCCGTAAAAGCACTGCAACTGTCGCCAATCAAACGAATGGACGACAAAAGGTTACTAATCATCACAGGCTTAAACACATTCAGCTCAAAGTGGCCATTTGAGCCACCGACCGTCACGGCCACGTGGTTTCCCATTACCTGAGCACAGACCATAGTAATGGCTTCACATTGCGTCGGGTTCACTTTACCAGGCATGATGGACGATCCAGGCTCATTGGCAGGCAACGTGAGTTCCCCCAAGCCACTGCGTGGCCCCGACCCAAGAAAACGGATATCATTGGCAATTTTCATAAGGGAGCAAGCAATCGTATTCATGGCGCCGCTGGCTTCGACCACAGCGTCGTGAGCCGCAAGAGCCTCGAACTTATTGGGTGCCGTCACGAACGGTAACTTTGTCTCTTTCGCAATGATCTTGGCAATTGCAGCATCGTACCCCTTCGATGTATTCAAACCCGTACCCACTGCAGTACCCCCCAACGCAAGTTTGTATAAATTAGGCAATATACGCTCCACGCGCTCAATGGAGAGCGCAATTTGCTCGCGATAGCCCGAGAACTCTTGTCCGAGCGTCAATGGGGTGGCATCCTGTGTGTGGGTCCGTCCAATTTTGATAATGTCGTGGAACTCACTGACCTTGGCATCAAGTGCTTTGTGCAATTTTTGAAGATTCGGTAGCAATACTCGATGAATCTCTTGGACTGCAGCAATGTGCATAGCCGTAGGGAACGAATCATTGGACGACTGGCCCATGTTGACGTGATCATTTGGGTGCACGGGGGTCTTGGTCCCGAGTTTGCCACCCGCTAATTCAATGGCACGATTACTAATCACCTCATTCGTATTCATGTTCGATTGAGTCCCCGAGCCCGTTTGAAATACTACGAGAGGAAAATGATCGTCGAGCTTGCCAGCAATCAACTCGTCGGCTGCGGCAATAATCTTGTCCGCCACAGCACGATCGAGTTTGCCTTGTTCGAGATTGTACTTGGCCGCGCACTTCTTGACTACACCAAAGGCCTTGATAATGGGCATTGGCATGCGCTCACGAGCGCCTCCGATGGGGAAATTGTCGAGACTACGCTGCGTCTGAGCCCCCCAGTACTTCGTGTCGTCGACCTGAACTTCTCCAATTGAATCCGTTTCGATGCGGAAGGAACTCGCAGAACGTACAGCTTTGATCGTCATGCGGGACGAGCGAGTCATGGCAGCGGATAGCATGCTTTTTCTGGCCGATGCTAGAATTTTGGGGAAGTGGCACTGACCTCAGCTTTGGTGGATCTATAATAGAAATAATCGAATCCTTTTGTGAATTGATTTACAAATTGCTGCGTGTACTATGTCTAAATTTGTTTATTAAGTACACAATAAGTGAGAAAAATAATCATTTTACAACGAGTGGATCGGTCTGACGCTTAAGCATAGTCAGGTTTAAAGGGGCACTGCCGACTTGTACTGCTTCAGTACTGTTAGAAAGCAACGTGTAGTCTAACGACTTACCGACACCATCGATGAAGTTGATCTCGGCGCGGAACTACGTCAGTGACAGGAAAACGGCACAAAACAGGTAAACAAACCAGTTAGGACTAGGTGAAGAGAGAGCAGTTTAAACAGAACAATAGACTTTAAAGCTGATCATTGATTCTTCGCGGAACTATCTTCTGTGACTTCGGTCTTTGCCACCACACTTTGTAGCAGCATCTTTTCCTCTCGTGTTTGACAAGTACAAGTCCACTTGCACTGCTCTAGTGCGAATGGTGCCTCACGTCACTTCACGTACACTAGTACGTGCAGAGAAAGCCTCTCATTAAAGCACTTTCTTTAAAGAGGGTTAAAGCAAACTGTGATTAACATATCTATTTTGTAACGCGGCACTACGGCTTGAACTGCTTCAGTACAAGTCGACTTCGCACTGCTTCAGTTGCGAGTGGTGCCTTACGTTAATTGTCGCACACTGTACGTGCAGAGGAATACTTCTCTTAAGACAAGTAGACTTAAGAGAATAAAATGAAAATTGTATTAAATATAATTAAGTGTCTCTAGTTCTATCTTTGTAAATGCTAACTTAATTATAATCTAATACTAAACATGTAAATGAATTCTTATCTGTAACTCTCTTTGGTTACTCCTGCAGCTGATTAGTCTGCGGAATTAATAGACATAATGGCCTATACCTATTCATGAATAAGACTTCTGAATATTACTATGTAAAGTAATATCCTTTAAATATTATCTACCTTTTAGATTATACATAAATTAACAACCTTTAAGTGTTAATTTAATGTAACGATACACCCCGTTACATCACCCCTCACTTAACCGACAATCACTCTGAATGTCATTGGATGGAGTGGTCGCTATGTGACCACTTAATTTTTTGAAACGATGTTGATAAGTCAGATCCATCATTTTAAATTCCATCGCATGAAGGGTCAATTCATGCGGGGTGGCGATAGTGCTGCGCCTTCGGCTGCGGTTCGTGCAGCCGCGGGTGACGCATTGCTATCTCTTGCGGTAGACGTTCCGTCTGCCGTAGTGTCTTCCACTCGCACAACACTAGATGTTGCGAGTGCACGTGGTGATTTACCACGTGAATACGACTTCTCTTTGGAGGTCGACTACGAATGCGAGTCGGATGAAGTGGTCGACTCGGGGAGAATGGAACAGTCGCCTGAAATACATCAGGCGGCTGACTATGAGCCTTCGAATGAGAGGCTCATTCTATTAGACGAGTAAACAGTCTATTTGGATCTGACGATGAGGATGATCCCTCATCGCCCGTACGATCTCCCATACGGTCACCTGCACGTGTCTCAGTGCAAGGTGACGACGATGGCGTAAGCCATCAAGTAAGAAAAGTTTTTGTGGTACCCCTGCTTCAGTGGGTACCACTCAGGGGAGTGAAGACAATAAATTGTCTCATCTCGCCCCTGAAAAGAAGCCGTGGCTTTTGCCAGAAAGGCTTATTAATAGCTTGTTTGGAGAAACTACTCCTCACAATAAATATTTCTTATTTATTGCGACAAAGCTACATGGGCTTGATCCCAGCGCGAAGAACTTTCGCGCTGAGGAAAATTTCGATCTCGATGCTTTTCTTAAGCATCGATGGTTTAGTGGCAACAATAAGCGAGACTTTATCTCGCTTATGCAAGCTTGGAATGCGTTCATTCGCAATGTCAAAGACATTGGACGCGAAGCTTGGCTTCAAAACCTTAACGCGAATCGCGTAAAATTTGAGAAAAGAACTCCAACCGGTGCAAACTATAAATCGCGTCGGTTGTCCCGTGAGGCTGGGCTTCTATGCCTCACGTGGGGTTATCCCTGTCCGTGTTGTGCAGACAACTCGGAGAGGGTAAAAGGGGATGTCTATTCCCTTTCTTCGCCCTGGGGAAGGGCTCGCATCTCCATTGAGATGCGTGACGCGATTGACGCTTTGCAATCGCTTTGCAGGCGCCAGGGGCGCGTGTTTTCCGATGGGCCTTCTGAACCATCGGGTGGGTCTCGTCATACTGACGGACGAGGCCCTCAACGTCAACAATCAGCTGGGAACGAGGTTCCCAGCTGTCATGCGAAGGTGGATAACCTCGCCAGCGAACAAGATAACTCGTTCGCTGCCCCTTCACATCACGGTGGTTCTGGATGCGCTCCACAAGGAAACGTTGACCACCGTGGGAGTCCACCAAAGGTTGTGGTGGAGGAGGGAAAATTAGATCTGAACTGTATGTCGGATCTAATGTCGAAGATCGACAAAATGGATCACTTCCTCCATGATTTGGAGGAGGGTCTTGAACACGAGCGCGGTAAGCGTCGCTCGTTGGAACAGATGGTGCAGAATCACCATATCGAGCGGTTGGAAGACCGTTCGAAGGGTGCGTACTCCTTGTTGGAGTACGAGCGGAACTATCATGCTGTTCGCGATGAGCTGTCATCAGCTCATCGTAGTTTCGAGGATCTTCGGAACAAGCATGAGAAACTTCAGGTTCAACATGAGAACCTGGTTCGCGATCACAAGAATCTTTTGGGGATTCTTGAAAAGGGTGGTCACATCCGTCCTCGGAAGAAGCCGCGTACTGATGGTACGGGCGGAGCCGACCAACGTAAAACGTAGGATGCGTTCGCATCCTACGTGGCAATTCTATTGTGTACGCATTGCCTCTTCGATGCAGTACACGGAAAGGCCCAATGAACTTGGGTAGTAGTTTACTGCTACCCACATTAGTGACTAATCGCTTAGGTAAGTTTACCGTAGAGAGTAGCACTAGATCATTAA
>NC_090611.1:3322612-3380357 GCF_004359215.1 Bremia lactucae
ACGGATATTGCTTCTTCAAGCGTATCCAGTTCCAAGCGGAACAGGTGGGTCTTTACGGGACCATCCGTAAGACCTTGCATGAACACCGTAATCAACGTGTGTTCATGAACTGGGTTATTTGTAATACAACTCGCTAAGAGTCGTATGTGCTGGGCATATGCGTGCACATCACGCTTGCCTTGCTTGAGTTTCAGAAGCTCTGAACGAGCTCTGAACTCAGCCCTTGGTGGTTCAAACGTCTGTTTGAGTCGGGTTTTAAAAGCCTCTAGCGACCCAAAGACGTATGGGTCGCGCAACTTAAGGCCTAATGCCCATGTTTTGGCACGACCTGTCGAATTTGATTGAGCGAATGCGATTTGCATTTACTCGTCGATGATGTGACGTGCCCTTATGGCATCGTCTAACTCAACAAACCATTCCAAGAGGGAGTCTTCTTCTACTCCCCTATACTTAGAAATGTCAACCTTTTCAGTTTCGGGACGACGCCTTTGCGTCATCCCAAGTACAGGGGTCTGTACCTGTTGTAACTCCAACAATTCCGCCTGTTGAGAGCCTTGCTGATTCAGCAAGGCTACCTTTTTCTTCATCTCGTCAAGTTCATGCTGTATGAACTTGGCGATGGTTGAATGGAGGGCATCTCTGTCTAAGTTTGACAGCAATGCCAGGATTGCATCGTCATTTACGGTCGAAATCATTCGTTCAACCGCACTCCTTTCTATATCATTAAAAGGAGTAGCTTTCAGGGGAAACGTGATGCGTATTCCCACTATCATCTAACATGTCCATGTTAGATGTGGGAATGTGGTCCTAGGACGGACTACGAAGTGCTACCAGGTGTAAGTCCACTTCGCACTGCTTCAGTTGCGAGTGGTGCCTTACGTTAAGTGACGTACACTGTACGTGCAGAGGAAGACTTCTCTTAAGACAACTAGACTTAAGAGGGTAAAATGAAAACTGTATTAAATATAATTAAGTGCCTCTTGTTCTATCTTTGTAAATGCTAACTTAATTATAATCTAATACTAAACATGTAAATGAATTCTTATCTCTATCTTATCTGTAACTCTCTTTGATTGATTAGTCTGCGGAATAAATAGATATAATGGCCTATACCTATTCATGGATAAGAATTCTGAATATTACTATATAAAGTAAATTCCTCCAGATATTATCTACCTTTTTAGATAATATATAAATTAACAACCTTTAAGTGATAATTTAATGTAACGATACACCCCGTTACATAATTAATACTAGCTTAATTATTTCATATTACAAAACATGTATAAAAGTCGTTTCTGTCTCTTTTTGCGCGCGTCCAGTGCTGACTCCCCGTTAAGTACACTTGGTGAACTTAAAGGAATGGTCAATCACTAAATTAAAGTGATTAGACCCAGCACTCGGGTGTGGTTCACATTTGTGACCAACCCTTGTGTATGTGATGCGCATAGGTGCATTCACATTATGAGGGATGACGCCTAGCGTCATCCGTTACGCGAGGTATTGAGAAAGATACGCTCGCAATACATATAAGTGATATCTACAGAGATGACATTTATGATTAGTTAAAGTATTTATATTCACAGAAATGACATTTATGATTAGTTAAAGTAAGTATTTATAATCAGTACTATTAAATATAAATCAGTCTGAAAACCACTCTTACTTGGTAAGTGCGCACGAGGAGCCGAATGCCGCTCCCGTGACGACGCTTTATTGGATTATTCAGTGCGTTGGGTGAGGTCGCTAAGGCGCTCACCACAACTACCTCACGGCACACGAGAGTAGACGGTCAAACCACTTTCTCGCTGTGCTAGGGTGTGTGCTCAAGTAGAGCGTGGTCGCATTAAGACGTGCCTGCCTACACTTGATAGCACTAGAAATCCTTCCCACGACCCGCATCTCTACTTGTGTACGTGAGGATGAGCGTCAATATCGATTAAGCTCGTTTCCCCACCTCTCCGAACATCATCGGGAGGTGGTAGAGCGCTTGGCGCAGGGACTTGGTGAACAAGCCCTGGCCAGGCTCTTGGACAATCCTCCTGAGCAACATGTTATTCCGTTGGAGCAGTTTGAGGCATTCGTGCTCAGACAGCGCCGAGCCGCGTCCGAAGCACAGAGCCATCCTGCAGCGGAGTCCGTCACTCAGACTTAGGATGAGCTGAGGAGTAAGCAGTGTTGGAGCAAGGCTCTCAACAGGACTGTTGGGATGCTCTCTGCTCGGCCGCATCAGCCGAGGCCCATTGGGATAGACCCGCCGAAGCTCGATGGAACTGCAGCGCACACGATTGCCCACTAGCTTTTAAGCCATGGAGCAATGCGGTGTCGCGTAGCTCACAAAGGACGACAGCCGGATGGTGTTGTACGCCATGTCGCATCTGCGCGATAAGGCCTCAGAGTGGGCTTTCTCGGCGCTTATGGCGGACAGAAAGGCGTTATCTACATGGGCGATGTTTAAGTCAAATGTTCGCGCCATGTACCAACCGTCAAACAACGAAGTGTTGCTTCAGGCGCACTTATATGGAGCGCGACAGGCGAAGCGATCTCTGCGAAAGTATGTGCAGGAGATGCGCTCGCTGTCGGCATCTACTACCGTAGGCCCGATTCCCGAGTATATTAAGGTGCCCACGTTTATAAACGGATTACGGCATGGTCCATCGCGACAGGCCCTTTTCAGAAAGGCGCCGTCGACCATGGAAGAGGCAATCCAAATTGCCTCTATTGAGGAGCAATATTATGACAGCGCCTCAGAGACAGCTTTTTATAAGCCGTCGGCCGAGATGACAGATGCCACTTCAATGAGGTTAGGCAACGCAGACGTTGTCTGCTTCAAATGCGGCAAGCGCGGCCGTATGATGGCTCGCTGCTATGCCAGAGTCCCTGCTGGAGCAAAGATGCACAGCAAGAGGACTCCCTTCCCAAAGAGCCTGCAAGAAACAGCGTGCGAGGCGTATGAGTTCTGCATCGACCATTGAGAGGTCGGGAAATGAAAGAGCGCAGTAGGGGCGGGAAGCCCTACTGACGCGGTCTCTGAAGCTTCCTCTAAGTTCAGAGTTGTCGAAGAAATGGGTAGAATAGTCCCTGTGGCCTCAAAATTTTGACCTCAGCTCAACTGGTCATAGCGCTCAAGTACGAGGCTATAACCAGGAGATGACCCTCCTAGTAGCGGGTGCATCACAGAATTTTATAAAAATTCTGGCTCTAAGAGAGAGACCGGCGAGGTTTAAGTCGCTTTGCCAGGATGGCAGGCGACCGTTCGTTGGCGAACGGCGCGCTCGTTAAGTCTAAGGGAGCTCATGCAGGTCTCGCCTTCAGCTTTATTGACTTCTCTTGTTAAGAGAAGTTCACAATGCTAGGTATGGCGAGTCTGTATGACCTCATCCTAGGCTTGCCATGGTTGGCAAAACAGCAACCATGAATAGACTGGCGTACACGCACAGTTGATAACTATACGCAGGACACCGGGAAGGATGTGCTCCTGCGAGAGGCATATGCAACTGATGAACAGCTGTAGGGTGCGTTAACGGGGTGTCAATCGTCGCCAATTACTACCCAGCTCGTGGAGACTGGGGTAAGAAAAGGGCAATGACAAGAAACATACTCCCGGCCGTCTAAGGAGACCGGCGGTGACGCCGACTATGAATCGAGCGTCGATCGGGTGAGGGAGACGGTGAGGGTAAAAAACCTTTAACCGATCGACTTCTCCCACCATGAAAAGGACTCGGAGAGTGAGGGATACCACACGCATTATGCGGGTCCCCCTCAGCATCAACTTCTCCAGGATGTCAAGCCGATGATTCAGGCGTTCATTACCCTGAGAATCCTTGGCGCGGATATCCTGAAGACCCGAGGTAATTCGCAAGACTTGACCCTCGAGACCCGCAATACGTCGCTCGGTAGCGCTAAACGCCTGTGATTGAACGGACGAAGGTAAGGCAGCCGCGAGAAGGTGGGCGAGATCGCCACTCCTATCGGGCGCCGCCTGCACTGATAGATGCGGGTGGGAATCAACGCTTTATTGTTGGAAGGTTGCTTGCCCACCGCTCCGTAAGGCAAAGGTATCAGATCCTCGTCCAATGGAGAGTTTACCTAGAGCGTTTCGACTCTTGGGAACCAATCGATACCCTTCATATTGACGTGCCCGGCTTGTTGACTGCCCACAAAAAAGAGCACCAGCTGAAGGCTCTTCGCTAGTCTCAAATGGACTAGCAGAAATAGCGTAGTTAGAAGAAACGAAGGGTATACAGTACCTCTAATGATTTCTTTCACATGCAAGCGGGTAAAATTCATTCGCTGCGACCGCTGTTTCGTCGCTTTGGAATGCGGATGAACGCGGCGCGTGAATTCCGCCTCGTATTGGTCGAGCGTTTCATTTGAACGCAAAACGACCGCGATTGGGAAAATATGCCCAAGCGATTCCCACTGAGCTTTCCGTGATTTAACGTCGCCATAACAACTAGAATGTCTAGAACACTGAAAGGCCAATTTGGGTTCGGCAGTGCCAGAATCGGGGCATGGATACGACTATCCTTAACTGCTCGAAAAGCATTATTCTTGGTGCTAGTTCAGCACCATTCTGTATCCTTTTTAAGGAGATTAGATAACGGCCTAGCCATATCAGCGTAATTTTCGCTATATTTGTGTAAATAATTGGCGAGACCCAACCACTTACGCAAATCCTTTTGGTTTTTAGGAACCGGCCAATCTACTATAGATTTTACCTTAGCGGGATCCGCTCTAAGGTCTCGCTTTCCAATGAAGCATCCTAAAAAAGGAATTTCGTCTGCGCCAAAAATGCATTTAGATGCATTGGCATACAATTTGTTTGAGTGCATGCACTCAAGCACTGCTCGCAAATGGTCTAAATGGTTTTCCATATCCGACCGACCCCGCTCCGCACGACTATGGACAAAAATGGCATCGAAATAAGTCTGTGCATAATCTCGATGAGGGCGAAACAGTCGTCACTAGACGATTAAATGTTGCCGGGGCGTTGGGAAGCCCTTGTGGTATAACCAGCTACTCCCATAACATGCCGCTTGGGGTGCTAATCGCTGTAAGCGGGATATCGCTAGCTCGCATGAGCAATTGGTAGTAACCATCGACTAAATCCAATGCACTGTACATTGTACATCCCATGATATTATTCTGAAGAACATCCTTCCTAGGAATGGGGGTTTGTGCTGGTATAGTGACAGCATTAAGCTTATTATAAGCATGTACAATGCGCCATTTACCATTTGGCTTTTTGACACAAAATGTCGGTGTCGAATGAGGAGATTTGCTCTCTCGTACCATTCCAGCCTCGTGCTTAGCACGGAAGAAATCGTCAATGACGTCACACTGCTCCNTTCTTGAGTAAACAAGTAATATGAAAAGTGGTCATGTGACGCATTTATTGTGTCATTTCGACATATTTGCGCGAGTATTTGCGCAAGGACGCCGTTTAGCTGAGGAATTTTCGAAGTCTCTTCAGATCGACTGGCGCAAGGGCCAATAGTCGAGTCATCCACAATAGGACAAAGTTGGCCTTGTCAACGTGGGCGCTGTCGTGTCTTCGTTGTTGACAGGCGGCTTCAAAATGCCCTGCCTCTCAGCACGTGAAATACTTTCTATGGTGTCGTCGGCTTTTGTACGATCACATTCACCACGTCTTTGCCAAACTGGAGCCCTTTAAACTAGAAATCCGTCAATTTTGCAAAATGCGCGAGCTCTTCTGCCTACCTCAAACAGTCCATTCTTGTCAAATTCAGTCTTGACAACATCGTCACTCGATCGCGGGGTCTGCGTAGTGTACGATACTGTCCAAGACCAGTTATTTTGCGTCGCTGTAAGCCTCGCCGACCGCCAGCAAAAATGAGCAGTGTTTGGTCCAGCTTCTTCGTGAGCTTTTCGCGGCTGTAATATGCTCTGCGCGGGCGTTATTTGTTGCAAAGGTGTGAAGTAGCCGCTGCGTTGTATGCTCCAGCGCAGGCACTTCTTGTCATCACCTTTACAATTTCTGGTTGTATTACCTTTCAATCAGGCCTTCAAATTAATTAAGGATACCAACTTAATATCCTCGGACCATGGGAACCCGCACGCCCTTTTCACGAGCCATTAAGAGGACGATCCTCTTCCCCCAAGACAGAACACCGCTTTGGCGGACGATCCTCTTTTTTCAGACAAAATGCCGCTTTCCAATTTTCGATACATTTTTTGTCAACGACTTTTAATTGTGGTGCAATGGTTGCTGAGGCTGCTGCTTTCGGTGGTGACATGTAAGTCGGTGGTAATAGTAGTACTGCAGCAGAACTTGATTATGTGCGTGTGCGATTTGAATGTTCCGACGCTCTGGCGTAGCGTCGTTGTCTAATACCAAAGTATCAAGCTGATTTCGGCAAGCAGGAGTCATTGCCCGCATTGGCGTTACGTCGAAGGCCTGGCAAATCATTTCCTTGGCCCAGGGACTTCTAAAAAAGCTGACCTGCTCGTCATTGAGCTACCTCTGTCCAATCCAATCGCTGCTGCGATACCTCTAGGCGCTCCATGCGTTCTGTGAGGCCCGTGAGGAGGTCTAGCAGCTTCTCATGCGCCCCCACCCCTTCAGTTCCCTTCCTCAAACTCTTTCTTGTATTCTTCGTGCTCGTCGGTCCTTTCGCGACCAACGGCCTCTCGCGTGTGCTCCTTGGACTCATCCAAAGCAGATGTGCCTTTCATTGGGCTCATAACCTGCTGTGATAACAGGTGCGTGCGCCGAGATGACGATAAGCAGGTGAAAGAGGAAGTGATATTAAGGACGATATTAAAGAGCTAATTGTTCTTCTCTAGGCTTTTCATACTTGGCTCCTTTCTGTCAGATTCTTGCGCATAATTTACCTTCTCCTTGCTTCTTATGCATGCAGCGCGTATGCAAGTCCCGCTGCCCACCCGGTGGCGCATCCATACGACTGTCGAAGTGGTTGGCCAAAGTCGCCGCTTCAACCTTTAAAAATATAAGATGCCCTCGTAAAATCGACGCACGCACATACTTTACTAATGTAATTCTATTATTTTAGTGCTCAAAAGTGCGAACACGTACTCGGTGGATAATGATCCGATTTCGTAGTAGTCATGCATTTTCGATTATCATGACGTTACTTCAGACAAATTGGGAATAATGTAACGAGAATGCTGCTGCATGACCTTTTGTATCTTGATGTTGAATGTCAGTCACAGCAACTTGCTTGATGCCTGTATTATGCAGTTGCAATTTGGTAGGTTGCATCTTTAACTTGCATTTCAATTTAGCGTTTTGTATTCCATTTATAGAAGGTAATGAATTCGAGCACAACTATTTCAGCTTGCGCGAGGTTGCGCTGGGCAGGGCATTCCTGTTTGATATGAAATTGATCACATGGAGCACCGTAATATTTTTCCGCGCTCAGTTTTATGCGGTTCCCGTCATTAGGCCGAGATGGAACAACTCTACAAGCAGTCAACTGCTGCTCTCATAGGCCTCGCCTTGCGATTAGAATCCGCGCCTGCAAAATTAGGCAGGTGCATGTGCACATGTAGAAAGGACAGGTTTATTGTTTATTTGCATAGTTTGTTAAGTATTTCCGCCGAATTGTACGCACAAGTAGAGAAAAGATTAGTAGAATTTCTAAATACATTCTGCTGAGTAATTAAGATTGGCAGCGCTAGCAATTGCACATGATGTCTGGGTGACACTTTAAAATTTCATCGCACCTAGGATGTGGCAAACCGATTAGACTTAGTGAGAAGTTGCATCCTTTTGTATGCGTTGTCAAATTTAAGCGAGCACGTTATGACGTAAAATAACCATTTTTGCTGATGAGGAGCGCGAAATGTCGTCCAAGCGAGGAAGGCATTTGCCCGACGATGCGGTAAAGTTTGCCCGCCTGCTACGAAGTCTTATAAATCCGTTTCAAATGTCGATCGCGCCGTTTAGTATTGGGGCTCGTGAGCAGAGTAATTGCAGAAAAATGCGTCAGAAGATGTCGACGCTCATCGGGGCAGCTACAGCACTGCTAACAAACAGCAAGAACCAGAAGGAGTAGTGCCAGAAACAGCGCTGTCGTAGGAGCAACGCACAGTCATGAACGTGCTTTAATTGTGGTAAAATGGGCCAGTACGCGAGATATGGCCGCATTTCGAGACAAGAATAAGACGTTTGACGACGAGCAATCAAACGTTGCATTGTATGTAGCGAAGACGGTTTCAAGAGGTGCACGGGTTATCGACAAAGAGCTTGGACTCACACGTGGAAAGACCGCGAAGTGTTCGTAGAGTACACGGCGACAGAAAGCTAGCAGGGGGTATTCTGTGGAAGAAAAAGTGCAAATCTAAAGGTTCTTGCCCACAGAATAGTGGCGCAAAGCTTGTTGTACGGCTGTAGCTGATAAAAGCGCGCTTGAAGAAGACGCTTCATGCGAATAATTTACTCTAGAATTTTTCCTATGACAGTCGCGACTGCGCGTGGCACTTCCGTCGAAATTTGTGAAAACAAGGGTGTCGCGAAGTTAAGAGGGGAGGACTGAGGCGACAGGCTCGAAGAAATGAAAGCCAATCTTTCTGAACACGGATACCGAAGAAGAATGTCACGTGGCAACTGGGAGGTCGGATTGTGGCACAGACGTCTCGGCCACACATTGCATATAATGGTCAATGAGATGATCGAAGATGGACGAATCAGCGGTGCCACTGTTGAGGCAGAAGTGTGTGACATTCAAGCAATTCAAAAAGACCTTTCACAGTAATGAAAGCTAGGCAGATTGCGCGCTCGGATAGCATCGTGTGCTCCGACGTCATCGGACCGATCAGTACAGCATCGAAGTCCGGTTTCAAAGATATTGAGACATTAATTATGATGAAGAAGGGTTTGTCACGATCTACCCCATGCGCACGAAGACCGAAGTACCAGAAGCGTTTGATCAATTCTGCAACGAAGTGGAAACGGAGGCAGACACGAAAATCTAAGTGCTGCGCCGTGACAATGGTTGTGAGTATCCAAGCACTCGCATGGAAGCAATTTGTGGCAGGCGCGGAATCAAGCAGGAATATACAGTGCCCTGCAATTTACAGCGAAATGAAATGGCGGATTGTATGAATAGGACCATGATCTAGATGACAAGATGCATGCTTAATGACAGCAGTCTGGACAAGACCTATTGGTGCTTGGCGATGATGATTGCAGCGGACATTAGAAACGTTTTATTGAATTCGTTTAATAAGAATTATAACCTTTTTGAGATGTTGTTCATGCGGAAGCCGCGTATGAAGCACATGTGCGTGTTTAGCACATTATGTTATGCGCATATAACGAAGGAGAAGTGCAAGAAGCTGGACGATCCTGGCGTCAAGTGCCACCTTCTCGGATACCCCAAGGAGACAAGGCATACCGGCTTTTTAATGCAAGCGATGGGTCAATCATAATTTTCGAAGTGTGAGTTCCGAAGAGCTCGCAGCAAAGAGACACGAAGTGAGCCAACAGAGGAGATCTTAGACGTTATTTATGCGGTAGAGAGCGACATTCTGAATGGCGAAGTTCGACCGAGGAACCTCGGGGCACCACTGATACGCCCAAGCCAGTCACATAAAAGGCAAGGCAGGCCAATGGAATACGTTCCATCACGGGCCTCAAGTAAGCGGGATATCGCTAGCTCGCATTAGCAATTGGTAGTATCCATCGACTAAGTCCAATGCACTGTACATTGTACATCCCATGATATTATTCTGAAGAACATCCTTCCTAGGAATGGGGGTTTGTGCTGGTATAGTGACAGCATTAAGCGTATTATAAGCATGTACAATGCGCCATTTACCATTTGGCTTTTTGACACAAAATTTCGGTGTCGAATGAGGAGATTTGCTCTCTCGTACCATTCCAGCCTCGTGCTTAGCATGGAAGAAATCGTCAATGACGTCACACGGCTCCCTTAGTAAAAACCATTGTCTTGTGACACAGTATTTCGTTCCCGGAACTAAGTCAATTTGATGACGAACATCTCTATCCGGAGGTAAAACAGATGGTGGGTTATTACATACCACATCTTGAAATTCCTTAATCAAGTAATAAAAGGGATCCGTAGGATCTTTAAGGATCAATGACCCATTTCGCGCACTGAGTGCAGCTTTTGTGTCATCCAGGACAGCTTCGTCGAGAAGTGACGATGAGTTTATCTCAACCATAGGTCGAATGACCACCATTTCGGATAAGTCGCCAGCTTTTAAGGCTCGACCGCACTCATCAATAGATAATTCGTCTAGCTCTAAAAGAGCATGTAACGAAGGGATTGCCGCAAGGCTAATTTCAACCTCAATGTTACCGGTTATGCCATTTACAAGCGTATGTAATTGCTCTCTCATATCACTTTGCGAGGGTATACACGCTTCGTGTCCATCCTGTCTTGGAGTGGAGACAATACGCCTCCTAAAGGCCGAGACATTCACGTTCCCGGGTTTTCCAGCCTGTATTGGTCCTATACAAGACATGGTGTCTAATTTGACATTCGACAAGGAGTTGGGTAACTCAACTTCCTTATCCAGCGAACATTTACGTGTCGCTTCACGTGCATTAGAAGGGTTTGACCCAAAATGCCCTGGCGAACCGCCAATAGTGTCACGATTGACACTTAGTATGGTACCACCCCGGCCGAACACACTCGGTGGACTTAGACGTGCCACTCCACGAATCTCAGGGATATTGCACCCTTGAGGTCCTGGCGTACCGCCAACAGTGTCATTACTGACACTCAGTATGATGCCACCTCGGCCGACCCTACTCGGTGGACATAGACGTGCCACTCCACGTTCTCAGGGATATTGCACCCTTGATAATTCGGCCTTAGGCCAACCATGCTTTCAGCATTTAGTGCGTCATTATTATAACGAGTGTCACTCGACGGAGTACGTGCCGTTCCACTTATTTCTGCTGAGTCGGGCTCAGAATTAATGTTTGTAACATTAGAGTTTATTAACTCAGACATGCCAATGTCTAAAACACTGACAGAATCATTCAATGAGCCGCGCATATAGCGCTTTTGTTGCCTAGCAAAGGTGGGTTCATGACTCTTCAAAACTTTGCTAGGAACATTGCGCGTGGCGCCTTAGGTCTTAGACCTTCAATCGATCCATGGCTCATGGTGTTCTAACCAGGCCATATCAAGGATGAGATCATATCCGAATTCAAATCAAGGACGAGACTGCGTTCATACTGTCAAAGTCCAGAAATTTTCTACCTAAGTTCAATGGAACTTTGGGAACAGTGACACGAGTCCCAGTCGCTAAGCGAACAGTGATTGTATCACCTTCTTCCGCTCTAAGCGCCTCAACGTATTGTTGACTTCCATCAAGGGAAAGGCGTCGAGCATAATTGCAAGACGGTCCCGAGTCAATTAAAATTGACCACGGCTTATCAAAGCCCTTTACAGTCGCTTAAGCGACTAGCAAGCCAGGCTTGTACTCTCGCCCCATGCCATTAAGCACCGAGCAAATCGGGGCTAGGTTATGTTTATTCTCACCTCCTAGAGGATAAACGGCGCCTAGGTCTTCCCCACTAGGGCGCCCCGCACCTACTGGGTATCGACGTGCTCCCGCACCGTATCAGATCTCTGGTATAGGTCGGAGTTGGATCTTTTTCGAGCTTAACGCGAATTTCGAAGAGGGCAGGCAGGGCGTAAATGTCTCGTGCTTCCGCACATATAACATCTACGGATGGTCTTATGCTGTTCCACAGCTTGAAGAGCCTCTTCTCCTTCCTCAACGAGGCTTAAGCCCATGGGTTCCGCTCTATCGCTCTATTCGACGGAGCCCATGTGCTAAAAGAGCTTGTACGGTAAACAGGCGTGCTAACGCGAGCAGACTTAAAGTCAAACTCGGCGCGTAGCGCTATGGCAACTGCCTCTTCGAACGTAGCCGGATGAGATCGGAACAATTCCGTCCGGGCAACGCCCTAATTGAGACCCCCCATAAGATGGTCACTACAATTGCTTCATGCACCGGGTCTTGATGCATAGATGCAATGAGGGTTCACAACACCTGGGAAAGTCCCCTAGGGTTCTTTTATCCTGTCGAGTCGCTAAGAGCCATGCTCGCATGCAAAAAGCCTGATCAGGCGGTGCAAACATGCTGGCCATTTGCTGTTTCAGCGAAACTCATGAGGGAAAAGCGTCGTTTATGGACGTGCTGCACGATAGTGTCCAATCCATGGCTCTACCTCCAAGTTTGGAAATTGCCATAGCCAACTTTTGCCGTTCTGTTAAGAACAAGGCGGAATCAATGGACATTTTTATCTGCTTAATCCAAAAAGGAAGATTTTCTCCCTCTTTTCCCTCAAATGTCTACACATTTACAGTGAGAGGGCGAGCCCTCGGCTCTGAGTCAGATACAGAGATGTACCGGGTTGGCATAGATGCCGCTAAATGGTCCTGTACCTGACCGATCAGGGAGGCTTCGTACCGCATGAAGGCTTCAAGCCTTGCATGCAGGACCTCTGGTTCCTGGTAGATAATATATTCCACGTGCTCAAGCCCGAATAAGGTTTTGAGCTTGTCATCAGCGGCACGTTGCGCTTCTGACAATTCTGGAACCTCTTCCATTTTCGTGAGGGTTTAGTCTTGTAAGGACTCAGGCGTAGATTGACCACTAGTGCTACCAGGTGTAGAGGAGCTACCTCGCTCCTAAAGTCAGAGGAAGACTTTTAGACTCAGAGAGTCCCTTAGTTCTATTGAACTAACGGGTTTAATAACTCAGGAAGTCGTACAAGCTATTAAAGCTTAAGGAAACCTAGTTCAAGGGATTCAGGGGTTCGCAGAACCAAGTGGCAACTAGTGCCCAAGAGGATAACCTTAGAAAGGCTTCTATCTCTTACAGATCAATGCGCAAGCCTTAGGAAGGCACTTAACGCTTAAGATCAAAAGGGGGACCGCATTTTATTAAAAATTATTTAAATCTAAAAACCTTACCCTAGCTAATAAAAACAGATTTTGGCCGCCAGATTTATATCTGGCGGCGACCACATTTGCTACCGATAATAAATGAGATTTAAGTAATTAACTATTTTTTTAAATTAGATAAAAGGGTATTTTACCCATAAAGTTAATGTACCACAACAACGGTTCTCCAACCGATGTGTGCCCACAGTCAAGTGGCAGCTATGCCCAAGATTATATAGCTTAGTAAGGTTTCAAATTTTGAAAACCATAGCAAACCTTAGGAAAGCACGGAACGCTTTTAGATTTTAAATTGTGCATCGACCTAATTTTGTTTTAAAAGCAAAATAGCTATAATATATATTCGGCTACCACTTAAAATTGCACTACTTAAGCCTAATGGGAATACATAACTTAAGAGACCGAGCTCCTTCACTAAAGTAGGGCCTTCTGCTATTTTTGGTACCGAATTGCCAACTGCAATATCACGAGTGAAAATTTGGAGCTCCAGCTTATGAGTCAGCAAATGTGTCGTGCTGCATGAAATATTGTCCTCGATACGTATTATTTGCACAGGCTAACCAACAATTTCTGGATGATGTAACTAATGACATAGCTAAACGGCTACCGCCTTGAAATATGTCGCCAAAAGGGGCATTCCATCCTTATATATGGTCATAAGCACTGAAAACGTGTTTTGAAAACACGGCGGCACTATTGCCCATTTGTGGTGGTGCAAACGTATTATCTCGCTTAGATGATCTCCAAACACCAACACCTCGACTACCGTAATTAGCTTCGTAATTTAAAGACAAAGCCGACGAGCTTCTAGCTGTCGCTAAAATAGACAAAACAAATTCCCATTAGTGCAGCACGCGTGGGACAAATTAATAAAAATCGAGCACAAATGTTGCTACGAACGTGCCAATTCGGCTTATAAAAGAATTGGAACATTTGCAATGCCAGCTGATTGGCTATCGTGCCTTCTATTTCTAATCATATTCAAAATCTTCATCAAAATCCTCGTCGTCGTCATCAAAGTTGCCACTATTTTCATCCAATTCCGCAGCCGCAATCAATTCTTTGTCAATTGCCTGCCACTGCTCCGGAGTTGGCTCTGGGTACCGTGACAAGTACGGCAACAGTGCCAATTGACGCGAGACTTTAATCGCCTGAGCCAACCTGCGTTGTTGCTTCGCTGTCAAGCCTGTAAACCGACGAGGACGAATGCGGCCCGTGGGTGAAATGAAAAGACGAAGCAAGTCGACATCGAGAGCCAGTTCCACCACGTCTGGGTGATTAGCAGCCACAAAATACTTCCATGGTTTGGTTGTTTCCTTACGAAAAGGCTTTCTTTGCTCTGGTGGCAACATCCAATTAAGCATTTCGGGTGAGATCCTGCAACAGGCACATTTCCATAATGAACCCCATTTTTTGCAAAATAAGTATCTTTAAAATAAAAAAATGGCCACTTACGCCATGCCCTGCTCCCAATTCCGAAATGGATCCGACCCATTTTTCTCTTCATGACCGCCAATTTGACTCTCGGCGAGACTTAAGGACGCGTCATATCCGGGCATTTCAACGTAAAGACGGTCGTCCTCGACGTCCGAGGGCAGATCAAAAAGCTCGCCGTCCTCATCCGAGTCGTGCGCTTCCTGATCCCACTGAGCCACTTCGCGCTCAAAGTTTTTGGCCCATTCTGTGGGATTTAAATCCGTATCCTCCTCGTCGTCATCGTCATCATCCAATTCGATCTTTTCCGTATACAAAAAATCGTTTTCGTCCAATTGTCGACTGAGGTACTTAACTTCTTCGGGAAGTTCTGTGATATCGTCAACACTTTCGACTTTATCAAATGTCGATTTTTTCTTAAACTCTGTCAGAATCAATAAGCCTTGATAATTGCAACCCTCTTACACACAACAACCACAAAAACACACCTTTCTTGCCACCATCCTTTCCTTTTGTTGCCAATGAGCGCACACCACTTAGAAGTGGCGACACCGTAGTGGAAACACTTAAAGTTGCAGATGTCTGCGTCTGCTTAATGGCAACTTTTACATTTGGCCCAATCCGTCGACCGAGCACTAAATGAGAATATCAATGCAAATACACAGCCAATGGAGTTTAATTTAATCGTCAGTGCACACTACATACAAATCGTGACAATACACCGCACCAGTGACCGCAGACGCACAAGGACGGAGCCATGCGCGCACCATTAACCTCTCGCTGATCCACGCGGGGGTTTGCTTCTGTGGTTGACAGGAAGCTCGAGCACACCTTTCGTGTGGACCCCATTTATTCACGGTAATTGGTTAAAATAAAGTCGACTTTGCAACAACAAGAAAAAGAATCGACAATGTCCACGTTGACACAAAAAAAAAAAACAATTTTCATCATCTAATTGCCATTCATAAAACCTTATTTATCCCATTTCGTCCAAATTGCCGACAAGTGGTCACAATACAAGGTAATCGCCGCCCATTTCAGTGTAATAGTGACCATTATTGTATTGCTTGGCCACCTTTTGGTCCATTCTCTAACTCGCTGCTAAAAAAAGACGCAACTAGGCCGTTGACAATGAAATCTTGGTCGCTGCCATCGACTCAATTTGTCGCCACTTTTCCTCTTCATTGCTCTTTCGATCCACCATCGCTTGTTCCTTCAATGAAAAGTCCTTGGCACATTGATCATACAGCGCCATGTCATAGTCCATATAAAGCTTCAATACATTCTACACATCCACAGGAATGCGTTTAAAACACTTGCCCCTCAATGTATAAAACAAAAATTAAAAAAAACACGCCTCAATCGTACCTGCGCCAATCCTTCCACGGTTGTATTCCAATGTCCCAGCGAGTTTCGATGCAATGGGCCGTAAATCACGGGCAATATCAAGTGCGCATGTTGTTTACTCAAACATCCATTGTTCACAAGATGTTCATTGTTCCAAAGAAAAAGCGATCGTTCCGAGACTTGAAAGTGCTGACTTCCAAGCCACTTGGCAAGTCCTTGAAACAGCGCTTTATGCACTTGTTGCAATTGCTCGGAACCCATGAGTTCAAGGATTTCTTCCAATTCATTTAAAAAAATCACTTGTTTCGACGAACACGACCACGGCCAAAACTTGAGAATGCCTTGAATTATTGGCACGGCCGTATTTGGGTCTTTTTCCACGTATTGCGTAATACAATACGACAATTGCTGGTGGTACATGGACACACACTTGGGTTTATGCAAGGGCACGAGGGCTCGGATTAAAAACTGCAAATGCTCGCCTTTTAATGGCATGGCAAACCCATTGATAATACTTCCTAGAATCTCCAAGAGTTCCCCAATCCCATTGTGGCGTTCCGTTTCATACACAAAACGATAAAAAACATTGCTAATGGCTTTGCGAATATACGACCGATGCGACATAAACTTGCCATAAATGCGATGCAAAATCGTCTTGAGGTAATCCCGTTCGCGTGGATCTTCACTATCAAAGAGATCAATCACCGCGAGGCAAAATTTTTGATCCACGTATTTTTTGGCAACTTTGGCACTGACTTCACCCGATACAATAAAACGCAAAAAGAATTCATACACGACTTGCAAATGGGGCCACGATGCTTCAAGGACGGGTTCGTCTTCTTCGGGGTCGAAATCGTCCGTCTGTGGCGGTAAAGCTCGACAAATGTTCATTGATACCATGGCCATGAGATCGGGCATGAGCGTTTCGGTAAAAATCTTTTGCCCCGCGGGATTATTGACATAATCGACCAATTCCAATAATGTCTGGCGTTTTAAATCTTTTCCCCTATGTGTTTTAATCAACATAATGGGAACATTAGTTTTGTGGCACCTTTTTTGATGATGATAAAAAACACCCAAAGTATTCAACCTACACGTACCGCTTATCTGACGTGGGATCGTCAAAATTGAAAATAACTGAGCAAAGCTCGAGTTTTTGTTGAAACAGTGCCTCCCGCCGCTGCAATGATGTGTCCTTAAGATGTGGAAGATCTTTCAGGGCTTGGATCTTTTGATTGCGAGCCATGAACGAACGCCGACGCTCGCGTTTCGGCAGTGCCACGTCCGAGCGCGCCACATCGCCCAAGGGCGAGCCAACGCCGTGCGGGCCCACGTCCATCCGGTCGGGAGAATTCACGCCAAAGTGCTCTCCGTTGTTGCCAAGCTTTCGTTTCACCGTTTGCAGCATGCCCTTCATTGCTTATTAAACCCACCCGTGCGTGGGTGATTGAGCTTAATACCCCTTTTCGTTCTCTGTGGCCAAATGCAAAAAGTTTACAGCAATGAGATGATGCGTTGCCGCTTTTTGCCATTTCGCGTTTTTCACCATTTGCTTTTTATACAAATGGCAAGAAAGGCAAAAAAAAAGAGTGGCATGGACACACGGTGACGCGACGGTGCAGCGTGCGTACAAAAATATTACGTACGCGTAGACAAACGGCGCGTGACTCGAGTTGCGAGTGGCCTCCAATCAGTGCGTTGAGGGCTCCTCTGGTCAACCGCGTGCTTCAGGCCGTCCGCTGAGTTCCTTCCGGTCTCAGTCGCGTTTTTCTTCCTTCCTTTCTCCCCCCTCCACGTACATAATATTTACATTTCTGGTCCACCCCTTTCTAATACGATTGAGCTCTATATAAACACAACATTAATCACTCTTGAAGGGGTGGACACAAAACCACAGAGGTGGCAACGAATTTTAGCAATTTATGTCGATTAGACTGCCAGTTAACGAAGATTACGCGGCACTGCCAACCCAATGTACGCGTTATCAGATATCGTGGAGGCACATATGCTTGCCAACTGGAAAACATTGCTGGCCAGCAATGTTGTGTAGAAGGCAATAGTGCCAGTTTCGGATAGATTTGCAAAAACCAAAAAAAAAAAGACGAACTGCATCGTTACATGAAATTATCACTTAAAGGTTGTTAATTGGTATATTATCTTAAAGTAGATAATATTTGGAGAATATTACTTTACGTAGTAGTATTCGGAAAGCCTATCAATTGAAAGGTATAGTATAACGGGGTGTATCGCCTCATGAAATTAACACTTAAAGGTTGTTAATTAATATATTATCTAAAAGGTAGATAATATTTGGAGAAATTACTTTATATAGTAATGTTCAAAAATCTTATCCATAAATAGGTATAGGCCATTAAATCTATTTATCCCGCAGACTAATTAGCTGTACACGTAAACAAAGAGAGAGACAGATAAGATTTCAATTGCATGTTTAGTAATAGTTTATAATTAAGTCAGCATAAACAGATAGAAAGAAGAAATACTTAATTATATTAATACAATTTTCATTAACCCTCTTTAAGTTAGTTGTCTTAAAGAGAAGTCTTCCTCTGCACGTACTAGTGTACGTGAAGTGACGTAACGCACCTCTCGCAACTGAAGCAGTGCGAAGTGGACTTGTACTGAAGCAGTACAAGTCGTAATACCCCGTTACACCTGGAAGCACTTTGTAGTCTGTCCAAGGACCACATTTCCTTCATCTAGCCTGGACATTTTAGATGATAGTGGGAATACGCATCACGTCTCGCGTGAAAGCTACTCCTTTCTAAGTGACATATAAAGGATTGCGGTCGAACGAATGCGTTTGACCGTAGGTAACGATGCCATCTTGTCCATGCTGTCCGGTTTGGACAGAGATGCCCTCCATTCATCCATCGCCAAGTACGATTGAGTGCGATGGCCTCACTTGTGGTACGGTCGTTAGTACGACTGCACAAGATCACAGTGTGATTACTAATCACCCTGTGGAGTCAGCTGCCGGCGGCTGTGCTAATGCACAGGCATTGCCGAAGGTCCACCACTCGAAGAGGTCGAGTGGATTGAGACATTAATGTACGCCTAGCGGGCAACATTCAAGGAGTATACCGGTTGCCCCAAGAAAATAACACGATGACCCTAGATCGAGTAGAGAGTCGACAGTAGAGGAGTCGACTGTGATAGCGCAATCACACTCGGAAGACGTTGAGGGATTAGGTCCCCACGTACTTAAGGAGAAATCTCCTCAAATAGTTAAAGTAACTAGCTAGACTTCAAGATCCCGAGGGATTAATCCCTCGGCAGCCTGTGGATAAATCTCAGGAAGAAACTGAGACATCAAATGTCTTGGTTAATGACGGTTCAAGAGTTGGCGCTTGTACTCTTGATCTGTATTCGCCTCCGAAGTTAACTTCGGAGATAACTCAATTAACAACCCTAGAACCTAAGCGGTTCTTGAGAGATCTGCATGGTGATGAAATCAAGCAGGTTTTCGTACTCGTCACAGAGGACGACTACGTAAACGGTCAGCTGTAATTTTTGTAAAGAACGAACGGATTCTCAGCAGCTCATCGATGTACGAAAGTGTCCTCGATGTGAAGACTCGGATTGAAATATATACTACTCAATCTTGGGAGTCACTCAAGACAAATCCTCTATATGGGTATTTAATGGAATTCAGGGATATATTCCCTGAAACAGTTCCATGCGAGTTGCTAAGGACAAAGGCACTCGACATGAGATCGAGCTCAAACCGGGCTCGAAGTACTGTGTCATGAAGCAGTGGCCACTGCCTCGTGAACAAGTACTTGCGGTCGATAAATTCTTTACCGATCGATTAAAAGCGGGTCATGTAAGGGAGTCAGCCTCCCCACATAGCTCTCCGACCTTCTGTGTGCGAAAGGCCACAGGCGGGTGGCGGATAGTGCACGCATTTAATAAACTGAATGCTGCAACAATACCGGCTCAAACGCCGATACCTAGAAAAGACGTAATCATAGATGGTATGTCTAAGAGTACGATCTTTCCGTCTATGGATCTGATGGATGAATTTTATCAGATCCTTATGCGTGAACAAGACATCCCGTACACAGCAGTGAGCACTCCCAGTGGGATGCTTTGGAAAAAGCTATTAATGCCACAGGAGCTTAGTAACGCTCCTGCAACTTTCAACAGATGCGTAACGAATCCGTTGAGTCCGGTGCAAAAATTCGCACCGAGTTATTTTGACGATTTTTTCGTCCATAGTCAGACAATTGACAGAAAGGCGGACGTGGAAGTTCATAAAAATCACGTTCGTCAGATTTTTACATTTATGCAAAAGCACATGTTGCACGCAAATCTCGAGAAGTGCATATTCGCTGCAAGCGAAAAAACACTTCTTGGGTGCATCGTCGGTAAACACGGCGTGCGCCCTGATCCCGAAAAGATCAAGGCAATTACCGACTGGCCAGTTCCAGTCGATGTCAAGGGACTTAGAAAGTTCCTTGGTTTAGCGGCGTACTTGCACAAGTACTCTCGCAATTTTGCAGAGATGACAGTTCATCTCTCTCGTCTCTTGAAAAAAGACGAGAAATGGTTATGGAACGCTGCTTATCAGCTTTCGTTTGAAGGTATCAAGCAAAGCTTGATGCAAATAAAAATAATCGCCCATCTTGGCGAATGCGGATCAAGACAGACCATTTCATGTGGTCTGTGACGCCAGCGATTTCGCAATGGGCTGCGCGTTAATGCAATACGATACCGACGGCGCGGAGCGCGTCAGCTGCAACCAGCTGAACGCAATTACCCAGTGCATCACAAGGAACTCCTTGCCATCAAATACGCATTGGCTATATTTAGGGTCTACCTCCTCGATGATAGACCGTTCATCGTATATTCGGACCATGCGTCATTGCGCACGGCCGGAAACAGTCTACACCTATCGCAAAGAATGACGAGGGGCTATCCTTCTTCGCGGAGTATATTTTCTCCGTCAAATATAAACCAGGACGACTAAATCTCGTCGCTGATGCGTTATCACGCCGATCCGATTTTGAGTCGGCTGCGCATTCTAAAAGTTGGAATAATCCCACGGTTGCAACACACACTACGGGTGTTCCGTCACCAACCTTGTTTGATGATATAAAACAAGCATACACAGAAGATAAAGACATTTTGCGTTTAATGGATCATCTGATGAATCCATCCGATAAAACTTTTAAAGATTTACCGGCTTTATATTAATCGTCATCCAGTTGATACACAACACGCAACGGCTAATTGTAACACAGCCGTTGCCGGCGACACTCCACGTGTCGTCGTCCCAACTTACAATGTTTTGCGCTTGCGCATCATGTATGAGTGTCACGATGCACCAACAAGTTGGCATCATGGACGTGAGAAAACTTATCTCACAGTGTGTTGCGACTTTTACTGGCCCCGCCAGTATTAATTCGTGAGCAAGTACATTCGTGCTTGCGAGGTAGGTCAACGGGTGAAGCCTAGCCCTTCATCCCGTGCGCCTCTCCAGCCTCTACCACTTCCTGCAGAATGTTGGCATTCCGTATCTATTGACTTCGTGTTCGAATCTCCCGAAGACGATCACAAAAACAATGGAATTCTTATTTTTGTAGACAGATTCAGCAAAATGGTATGTCTTGCTGCAGTACCAGAGTCGATCACGGCTCCGGGCAGTGCCCGCGTCTTTATCGACACGGTATTCGAACTCCACGGGTTTCCCCGTGAACGGGTCTCGGATAGATATCCACGGTTTACGGCGGAGTTTTGGCAATCCGTGTTCCGATCTCTCGGTAAACACAGCTGACTATGTCAAGTTCTGATCATCCAGAGATAGATGGTCCGACAGAACGCGTAACTCGCGTCCTCGAAGAGATACTTCGAGGTTACGTCCAATCGGATCCGAATTGAAGCGAGTTTTTACCGATGGTCAAATTCGCCATCAATAATTCGGTGCATGCATCTACAACGCATACACCGTTCTTCATGAAATGGCTTACACCATCCATGTATACCCACCGAATAAGAGGTATCCTCTTAAGTAGGGGGGGGGGTGAGCTCGCACGAGCGAAACATTTCTGGTTCATGCTCATCACGCGTCGAAAATAACAACGACGCGAGTGATGTCGATGTCAAAGCAATCGGCATCGAAGATGAGAAAGATCTCATGGCAGTGCGCATAAAGTGCACTGGAAAGGCGAAATAAAAATGTCAGCAGAAGAATTTCTGCTGGCTCGAGAATTAGTAATCCGTTTTGTACAGGATTACATTGCTTACGCAGTGGACCGTCAGAAACGGACCGCAGAAAAACATGGAAGAGCAAATGTTTTTTTTTCAAATTTAATGACCTAGTACTTTTCTTTACGGTAAACTTACCTAAGCGTGTAGTCACTAATGTGATTAGATGTAAACTGCTACTCAAGTTCATTAGGCCATTCCGTCTTCTACATCGCAGAGGCAATGCATACACAATCGAATTGCCACGAAGGATGCGAATGCGTCCTACGTTTTAGTTCGGTCGGCTCCGCCCGTACCATCAGCTCGCGGTTCTTCCGAGGACGAATCCAACCACCCTTTTCAAGAGACTGTAATAGGTTATTGTGGTTACGAACCAGATTTTCATGCTGAAATTGGAGATTCTCATGTCGGGTCCGAAGATTCTAGAATTCGCGATGCGCTGACGACCGCTCATCACGAAGAGGGTAATTCTTCCGTTCGTACTTCAACATTGAGTACGCACTTTTTGAACGGTCTCCCAACCGTTCGATACGGAGAGGCTGCACCTTCTGTTCCAACGAGTGACGCTTTCCGCGCTCCTGATCAAGACCCTCGTCCGATCCATGGAGGTAGTGGTCGAGTTTGTCGATCTTCGACTCTAGATCCGACACATAGGTCGGATCTTGTTATCCCTCCTCTACCGCAACCATTGGTGGATTCCACGGTAGTCAACGTTTTCTTGTGGAACGTATTCTAAACCACCGTGATGTGAAGGCGCAGCGAACGAGTTATCTTGTTCACCGGCGCGGTTATCAACATTCGCATGACTTCTAAGAGCCTCGGTCCCACCTGTTTGTTGACATTGAGGGACTTGTCCGTCTATATGACGAGGCCCATCCGATGGATCAGATAGTCCATCGGAAATAACGCGCTCTTGGCGCCTGAAAATCGATTGCAAAACGTCAGTTGCATCGTGCATCGCGATAGAGATGCGAGCCCTTCCCCAGGGCAAAAAAGGGAATCGCCATCCTCTCTTACTCGCTTCGTGTTGTCAACACAACACGGACAGGGATCACTAAACGTGAGCCATGGAAGTCCTGCCTCTCGAGACAACCGATGCTGTTTAAATCTTGCACCGGTTGGAGTTCGTTTCTCAAACTTAGAACGAATCGCGTTAAGTTTTTTTTAGCCAGGCTTCGCGTCCAATGTCGTTGACATTGCGAATAAACGCGTTCCAGGCTTGCATCAATGAGCTTTCATCTCGCTTGTTGTTACCACTATGCAATCGATGCTTTAGAAAAGCATCGAGATAGAAATCTTCATCAGCGTGAAACTTCTTCGCGCTGGGATCAAGGCCATGTAGTTTTGTCGAAATAAATAAGGGATATTTATTATGAGGAGTAGTCTCTCCAGGCAATTTGCTGACTAGCCGTTTGGGCAAAAAAACACGGCTTCTTTTCAGGGTCAAGACGAAACATCTTATTGTCTCCCCTGAGTGGAACCCACTGAAGCGGGAGCTCCACAAGAACTTTTGATACAACGGCTTACGCCACCGTCATCACCACGCACAGAGATAAGTGTGGGTTTAATGAACGGTCGTTGATGGAACTGATAAAGAAGCAGAGTCATGCGCAGGAACTTATCCATTTCTTTGCTCGTGGTGCGCACCATAATTTAATATGTGCACTAGGAAAATGCTTTGGGCAGTATGAGTTAGCTGTTTGTAGTGGCGCCGAAACAAGGCGGAGCCCTGCAAAACTAATTCCAGATCTGGGCCCCAAAGAAATGCCGACAGTAAGCGTTCGACGAGCACTTTACATTTTTAACGGCACAGGAGACGGAACCACAAACAAGCTATATCGAGTGCTATTAGCACGACTTTCCGATTGGGCCCCCTCATTAGAAGGTTCATAGTCAGCCGACTCACTAAGTTCAGGCGACTGTTCCACTCTCCCCGGTCCGGCCATCTCGTCCGACTCACATTCACATGGTGACTCACCACGTGCACCCGCAACAGTTAGTGTTGCGGTATAAGATGATACTACGGCAGACGCCCTGTCTGGCGCAAGAGACAATATTGCGTCGCCCGCGGCTGCATGAACCGCAGCCGATGACGCCGCACTATTCGCACACACCCTAACACAGCGAGGAAGCGGTATGAACGTTCACTCTTATACTCTTTTAAGCTGTGAGGTAGTTGTGGTGGGCGCCTAAGCAACCATACCCAACGAACTTAGAGCTCTGGTAAACGTGTCGTCACGAGAGCGGTGATCCGACTCCTCTTGCGCACTTACCAAGTAGGAAGTAGTTTTTAGACTGATTTTATATTTAATCGGGTTAAAAAATAATAGAATGTCATCTCTGTCGATAAAACTTATATGTATTGTGAGCGTATATTTCTAGATACATCGCGTAACGGATAACCCTAGGCTTCATCCCTCCTAATGTGAAGCACCCATGTGCATCACATACACACACCCAAGTGGTGGGTCTAAATCATTTATGGAAGTAATTGACCACCCGCTTCAGTACTCAAAATGTACTTAACAAAGGACTGTGTAACATTAGGGCAACTTTAGCACGTTACACCACCCTCCCTTCAAAAATGAATTTGCATTTTGATATTCATTTAACAGGATAATGGAACAGCAAGCTGCTTTACGCGCCGTTTTGTTCTCTCATTCACTCTTGCTACCTGTGTCTTACACGGAGCCTAATATGCCACCTAAAAGGGCAACGTTGGTCGGTCGTCTGCGAAGGCATCCACCAAACCACGCGCTTAGCCCACGCGCCGCGTTAACACGCCGTCAGCGTCTAATGCGTTAATTGAAACGCCGTTAGCTACTGCTACTGTCGCGTTAACTGGACTTAAAGAGTAATGTTGATCCGTCGCTCATTGTCGACTACAATGAGCCGACACCGTTGCCGTCACCTCATAGAAGGGATGCGGACAACGAGCTAATGGGAAGGATAATGGCGCATTGTTGCCCATTCAAACTTCTCAAAATGCTCATAAAATGAAGACAGCAACTTTTACTAATGCTGCCTCGTCGTCTGCGCTGCCTAAAGAGGCGTGGATGTTTCTTCGTTGGGTAAAACCACAACGTCTCTTGCACAGACTATTATCCATAATGGCTCTGATATAGAGGATTCTGAGCCTTAAGCTTCGCCGACGACACGTCAACGTGCTCAGTCGGTGTCACAAGCCAGTCGTATCACACGTGGCTACGTGACGGGTGGCATACACTGATCCCTTCTCCATCTAAATGGCCTCGTGTAAACGGGCCAATAGCATCGCTCCTAGAGCGACAAAGCGCGTGTATAGCAAGAATGGTTGAAAAATTTAATCAAGATAATACTAGACCGGGGTATAATCCCGGTGTGGAAGGCCAGAACATGATACAGTGTGAAGTGATGGACCCAAAAAATGAAGAATCGTCCGTATCGTTCTTTGGTGGGTTCACTTCTGAACGTAGCACCGGCACAAGACCCGATATTGAATTTGCGGTGTGTCAATTGAGTCGACACTTAGAAAAACCAAGTGAAGAACGTTGGGATGCGGCCATCCGAGTGCTGCATTATTTTAAGTCAACCGCTATGGATGGAATCTGCTAACGGAGCAAGTCACGTAGACTGCAGTTGAGTGCATTTAGTGACGCTTGTTGGGGCAGTAACAAGGACAATCGACGCTCAACATCAAGTGTAATGGTTATAGTCAACGGATCACCGTGATTTTCAAGTAAGAAATGCAAAACAGTGTGTCGCTTAGCACTGCTGAAGCCGAATATGTGGCTCTTTCATTGTGCATTTAAGCGGTATTGTGGACTAAATCGCTATAGCTGGAGATGAAGGTCAAGATTGATGGCCCAGTAATGGAAGTGCGATCGTTATCGCGAAAAATGACGGATATTAAAGTCGTGCGAAGCATATTGATACGCTATCATTTTGTCCGTGATCAAGTCAAGAACAAGCTAATTCAGCTGCAGTATATTGAAACCAAGTTACAGCTCGCTGATCTCCTGACCAAATATATTTCGACAAAGAAGTTTTAATTTCTCGTGGCCAAGACCATTGTTGGAAACGTCGCGTCGAGGAGGAGTGTTGAAGGTGGAACATCTGGCGACGGTTCGTTGTCGTGCTGATGTGGCGGTTACTGTCGTGAATAAAACAAGAAGAAGAGCAAGCGAGGTTGTTACATTTAAGTACGTTACATGTTTTGGGGTTTTATAAGGACCAATATACTTTCCATTTTCCCCTACACGAAGACATTCTTACGGAGTGTGTTGTCATACCTCAACAAACATAACACTAAAAATGATATTTATACCATTCCGTTGAAGATCAAGTTCAAGAAGGATGGACATGGACACCCCGTTACATAAATTTTACTTTCTATACGTGGAACAATAAATATTATTTTCTAGGAGGGGAAATAACCAACGAGGTACAAAACTATTATCCTTATTAATTTTGACTTTCATGGCTCTAATATTCTTGAATTAGATAATATTGATGCAATAAGACATTAGCTCTATAAATTGGTTGGATTAAGTCTAAATCAACCCCGTCAATCGTTATAAGACACGATTGTGCGGTGCGTAATAATACAGTTTACTTTTCCCTTATTCCATTCCGTTTGAATTACCTTAAGTAGCTAAAGCCCCTTAGCTACTTAGAAACCTTTCTCTGTATCCTTATGTACGTGAAGTTTCGAGGCACCTAACCTACACTATAACCAGTGTAAGATCAGCTAGTAATTACCAGTACTAGTGAAAGGTGCCCCGTAACATAGGACATATCCCAAGACTTACAGAATTAAGAAAGAAGACGATTCGTCCGACAACTAAATAGAAAGAAAAAAGAAAAAATCCGTGGGCATGAATTTTGAAGGTTGTGACAAGGTTTGCAAACAAGAACAAAAGTTCTGGTTACGGTTGAAAAATTGAACATTCGAACGATAAAGAGTGCAATATAACCGCTGTCACAATTTCTGACCCAAGAAACTCTGGTGAGCCTATGCGTAGGAGTCACAAGTGTAACGGGAAAGTACTAGTTAACCTTACACTGATTACAGTAAAGGTGAGGCCGCAAGGGTACTGAGGAAGGGTTCTAAGTAGCTAAGGGGCTTTTGTAAAGCACTAAAATGGCCCTAATGTAACAAAATCCTCGTAACGTACACTTTGTGTACTTAAAAGGATGGTCATTTTTTACTTAAGTGATAAAATTGTACCTATCACTTGGGTGTGGTTCACATTGTGACCCACATGTGTATGTGATGTCCCTGAGGGCATTCACATTAGCGGGGATGACGACTAGCGTCATCCGTTACGCGAGGTATTTAGAAAGATACGCTCGCAATACAAATTAGTTTTTATCCACAGAGATGACATTTTAGGATTGGTTAAAACTAGATATTTATTTATACTGCGATTAAAATATAAATCAGTCTGAAGACTACTTCATAGAACGTAAGTGCGCACGTGGAGCTGGATTACCTCTGGCGTGACGTCACTTAGTCTACGGCTTGTAGCTCGTTGCGCGAGGTCACTTTGGCGCCCACCAACTACCTCACTGCACGTGGGAGAAGAGGTTAATCGCCTTCGATGCTGTGCTAAGGTGTGTACTTAAGTAGAGCGTGGTCGCATTTTGAGACGTTTCCACCTACACTTGGTAGCACTTGTAATCATTCCTACTGCCGCATCTCTGAGCGTGTCAGTGAGAAGGAGCCTCAATATCGATTGGGTTCATTTCCCCCACCTCTCCGAACATCATTGGGAGGTGGCAGAGCACTTGGCGCAGGGACTTGGTGAACAAGCCATTACCAGATTCTTCGGCAGTCGACCTGAGTAACATATTGCTCAGTTGAAGCAGTTTGAGGCATTCGTGCTCGGACAGCGGAGTGCCGCGTCCGAGGAGCCGTAGTCCGTCACTCAGATTCAGGATGAGCTGGGGCGTGGGCAGGCTCGGAGCGAGGCTCTTAACAGGACTGTTGAGATGCTCTCCGCCAAGGACTACTCCGATAGTAACGTTAGCGTGATAATTTAAATATTACGGGAGAGAGACCGTAATACGTTGCGGTGCACTCCCGAAAAGAAACCCTAATTGCCCTCTTCGGGCAACTTAATTCGTTGGTCTGGAATGACCAGCGATCGCTACCAAATTCTGTTATTCAACTCATTCAGGCTTCACAACTCTGGTGAGGACGTACCGGATTTATTCATCGATGCTTTTTACGCATCGATGGCTCAAATGCAAGCGGGCGTAGGATGATAATTCTTTGTTCCAAGCTTAGGAAGCATTCGTACAAAATGCGCAAAGCATAAGCTGCGAGGCCTGGCTTGACAAGCTGGATGTTTTCCGTGATCGGTCCGAAAACCGGACTGTAGTCTGAGCACGCTACAAGCTGCAACGTTTACCCAGAGAGGAAGGGTTACCTTGCCTCTCGTGGGGGAAGCCATGTCCATGCTGCTTAAAGGGTGCAGTCCATGCCGCCAAAGGAGGAATACTACTTTCTCAAAAACTCTTATTAGACGACACATATCTCTTGTGAGATGCGCGATGGGATTAAGAACCTACTACCACTTTACGAGCGCAGGAAGTACTCGCTCTCTAATGGACCCTCTGTAGGAAAGAATAGGTCTTGTCGTACTGTCGAACGATACCCGGAACGTCCATAATCAGTTAGAAACAAGGCTTCCAGCTTTCCTGCGAGGGTGGATACTCTTGCCAACGAATGAGGTAACTCGTTCGAATCCCTTCACCCAGGAAATATCAGATTCGCCCCATTCGCCGAACCCGAGTCATCACTTAACTTGAATTGCGTCCTCTGATGTTTACGTGAGAACATTGATTACGAGCGATCCCGTCGTCACGAGTCAGCTACGACGGTTGACAGTGTTTCTCGTGAGCAGCTGCAAGACGTGCACAAATTGCGGTTGATCAACTGGCGAACAAAAGGACACATCAGCCCCATAAACGAGCTGTTGACAGCTCGTTAAAAGATCTGATCCTTGGAGGTTGTTGTGGAACGTCTGGTTCGTGAGAATCAGAATCCGTCCCGAGACTATCAGAATTTAGCTCCGGACCATCAGGCCTGGCGAATGCCTTGGACCGTCTCGGTTTGATTCGGAACCGTAAAAAGCCTCGTACTGATGGTACGAACGGAGACGCCCGACATAAAGCTTAGATGCGTTTGCATGCTACGAAGCCGCTCGATCGTGTACGCATTGTCGTGGCGACAGGTATACGAAATGGACGATATACCTGGATAATAATTTATTACTGCCCACATTCGTCCCTACATGTAGCAGCATTATCGCTATTTCTGAGCTTGTCCTCGTCAATGTTGATTGAATCAACATTGGTATCCTTCGCATTGACGTAGAGGTAATGCTTGATGAGCAAGAGGTAAATTGTTATTTGCTCGAGTGAGTTCCCCCTTTAGAATAAGAATCACTCTCAAACAAGGTGTGTATGCGTAAATGGCGTAAGCCCTTCACGAAAAAAGGTGGATGCTTTGTAGAAGCATGCACTGAATTGTTGATGGCAAATTCTTCCATCGGAAGAACTCGCTCCAACTCGTAATGTGTAGATGTATCCGCGAAGCATCTCTTCAAAAATACGATTCGCACGGTCTTTCTGACCATCTGTTTCAGAATGATTAAAAGTTGATATTTTAACTGTATTTCAAGTGATTTGAACACCATTTTGACAAAATTCCGCTGTGAATGTAGGGTCTCGATCTGTGACCAGATCACGAGGTAGCCCATGGAGTCAAAATATCGTGTCAACAACGTCACATGCACAGCCTTTGGTTGTGGTCGACTCCGGGACTGCAGCAAGACGTACCATCTTTTTGAAATGATCAGCAAGCACAAGAATGCCATTATTCTTGTGAGCGTCTTCAAAGAATTCAAAAACGAAGCCCAAGGACATTTATTGTCTTAGTTTCTTCTTTGAAACTTATTTCCAAAGGTACCTGGAAAGCTTGACCACAGGTTTCTGAGGACTTATTTCCACAGAAAGTTTTTAAGGAGTATCCCGTCCAACTGTCTCTAGCTGTGGTTGCGCTACCACAGCAAGGTCCTCTACGATCGACTCTCCAGTCGATCAAGGACTTTCGCACTGTCTCTTATAGACGGGCACTTCAAATTTTCTTTGATATTGCTTTTCAAGCAAGCAACCTGGTTTTGTACCACTCAACTTATTCGAGTGGTGGAACTTGACGCTGCCTGTGCTTGTGCACAGCCGTCGGGATCTAACCGCACAGTGTGTTAATAATCACACTGAGGTCTTGTGCATTCATGCGAGCGACCGACCCACAAGTGAGGCCATCGCAATCACTCGTAGTACCCACACGCTTGTAGACGCTCCAAGATGCTTATCAGTTGACCATCTGATGAACAAGATACAGGCATCGTCATAGCTTCATGACGCCAATATATACATGGCTCGTGTTTTCTGAGCCACGGTAATCCAAGGATGACATTAAATTTGTCATCCAAATCTAGTACGACGAAATCATCATCGTAGTGTTTACCCTTTAACGTGTATTGGATACCAGCTACACGTTTGTTTACTGTTACAGATGTGCATGTTGCTAGACGCACTGTCATCCTTGTTAGACGTATATCCCGCTCAATAAATTTGATTCTGTGATCTCCTAGCGTATTGGCGTCTAATAAAATTATTGGACACCCCACAACCCACGAGGAACTTAAGTGGCAATTTATTTGACACTTATATTCATGGTGATGAGGTTAATCTCATCCGCTTGGATAGTTACACACAATCTTTGTGTGTAAGAAGCAACTTTTATCAAAAGACCTGCAAGTTCTTTTGACGTTGCTGGATCAGTAGGGCGCTCCGCACCTACTGACCCCGACCGGTTTTTGACGACCTGGCTCGTCGTTGCGATTTTGCAACAGCGCCGGATCCGCGTCTTCCGCTGTTCCTAGCGAGAGGACGATTTTCGATCAGTTTTTTAGGCACTGGCGTGGGGCACTACACTCATAGGCATAGTGGCCCCTTTTTTACAGCGCTTTCATTTCTGTAATTGTTTGTAACTTGAAGAGCGAGGTTTCTCGCTCACTACATACGAGAAATCCATGGGTCCTGGACCTCCGTTTTCTTGTCGTCTTGGTGGACGATAAGCATCAGAAGAGATAAAAGCCTGTTTAAGACACAAGTCCTCCTGTTTCGCTATAGAGATCGATTGGTCTAGCGACTCTTATTCTAGCCGGAACAAAGGGGTCTTAACAGGACTGTACAGTTACCTGTGTTTGTTCGTCTATTGGATGACTAACGATACCACTGACCAAGTATCGTGCATGTTGGGCATAAGCGTCTAGATTACGCTTGCCCTGCTTCAAAATTTAAAAGCTTGGGTTGAGCCCTGAATTCGGCACGTTGCGGCTCAAATGTTTATCTGAGCCGGGTCTTGAAGACCTCATATGACCGAAAGACTAATGTGTCGTGAAGCTTGAGCCCCAAAAACCAAGATTTGGCACGTCCGACTAAGCTGGAAATGTCAACTTTCACTTTTATCGCATCACTGATACGACGAGCTTCTATGGCATCATCCAATTCGACAAGCCATCTCAAAACGGAGTATCCTTCGACTGCCTTAAACTTAGCGATTTCGAGCTTTAAGCTTTCGGGTCGACGCGGAAGCGTCGGCCCATTAGCAGCATGTAAATGCTGCTGTTTTAACAGTTCCAACTGTTGAGCACCTGTTCTCTCAACACCTCTGTGTGTCGAGAGCTTTGCTGGTGAAGCAAGGATACTTTTTCTTGGGTCCCATCGAGTTCGTGTTTTAAAAACTCATCTTTAATGGTTTCCAGTTGAATAAACTCGGATACGGCCGCATGCTGTTCATCTCTGCCCAGAGTGTACAGCATACCGCAAACGGCTGGCCCGTCTACGACCAAACTCATTCGTTCGATCGCTCTCCATTCAAGGTCACTCAAATTAGAAAACCTTTCACGCGTTGCGTGATAGCCTTCTCGAGGCGCTTGAAAGCTCCCTCCTTCTTCATCCAACATGTTCATGTTGGATGAAACGTGCCTAAGTCGTTGAACGGACTGCGAAGTGTTACCAGGTGTAACGGGGCACCTTTCACTAGTACTGATCAGTACTACTTACCTTACACTGATTACAGTGTAGGTTAGGTGCCTCGAAAGCTCACGTACAAAAGGGCAAAGAGGAAGGTTTCTAAATAGGTAAGGGTCTTTAGCTATCAAAGGTAATTATAAGGTTTAGAATTGGGGATAAGTAAAAAGAAAAACTGTATTGATATATGTAGTTTCCTTACGTAACGATTTTCTAACAACTACCGAACTTATTATATTAATATCTACCTAAGTATGGCGCCTTCTTGCGCACCGCACAATCGTGTCTTTTAACGATTGGCGGGGTTGATTTAGACTTATATTAACCAATCAATATGTTGCATCGATAATATCCAAGTTGGACTATTAAAGTCAAAATTAATAAACATAATAATTTTGTTCTTTATTTATTTCCTCTTATAGGACATAATACTTGTTATATCTCTTATAGGAAATAATAACTGTTATTCCTTTCATAGGAAACAATAATTGTTATTCCTCTTAGAAGAAATAATACTTATGTCACTGGACACCCCGTTACAAAGCTTCCTTAGAGAGCAAAATTCAAAGAGTTTAAAACGTCTGTGTATAAGAGACAGTGCGAAGATCCTGGATCGGCAAAAAGAACTCGTTTAATAGTGTGGACAATGACTATTAAACTTCATAGCGAAAACGGAATACGTCTAAGAAATTCGACAAATACTACTCCACTGAAATATAAATAAACTATATTAAGAAAGATTCCCATTTTCAAATTCTCAATAGTATTTCTATAATGTGCAATACAAGCAATATATGTAGAATCATTCACGTCGAATCTGTCCGAATACCAAGTTAGAAACTATTTTTTTTTATTTCCTCTCGTCACTTATATCGTCGTCGTCGTCCTGCTGTTCCGCCTCAACTTTCGCGTCTTCCTCAAGCGTCGCCGTCAAATTCTGAATCGTGTTCATGAGCACCGCAAATTGTTTCGTCCGCGTATCAAGTTTTCGCTCCACCGCATCAAACGCCGTCGAGGCTTCTTCAAGCCGCTTTCGTTGTTCAATCATGTCGTTCTCAATCTCTTTGCGCGATGGCAATTCATTGATTACGCGTGCAATGGATTCGTACTCTTCCTTGTACGCTCGCATGGTTTTCTCTACTTGAACCTTGGCTTGCAACTCGTGAATCTCTTTCGTTGCCTTGGCCACGTGCGTGTCAATCTCCGAATTAAGCGTCTCGTACTCCTCGAGCTCGCAATTGCACGTATAATTCCAAATTTCGGTCTTATTTGCCTCAAATTGTAGCTGCTCTAATTCCCAGAAGAACAGATCCATTTCCTGTTTGCACGTGGCCTCGTCCACTGATTCGTCCGTCAAGAGGTTCACGAGCGTCAGCATCATCTCGGCAGACTTCTTCAGCACAGATTTGCCCACAGTGCTCGTGCGCGTAAGCAGACGCCGCCGGATGATGGCATCTTAGGCAACAGCAGAGGGTTAGATCGCAAGAGACGGCGAGAAGGAGATGCACACGGTACCATCATCTGCCATAATTACGTTGAAAGGTAGAACGAATTGAGGGATGTATCGGTATATACCGGTAGATTAAAAATTACGGGTTTCACAATTTATTGGACAGGTTCGCAATGTGTAATTTTGAAAATTGTTCATGTTTGCGAAGGATTTCTAGACTTGAAAAGGTACGTCGACATAAAAGGCAGTCGATAGAACTCGGTGCGACGTCTTTCGTTGCAGGTGCGGGCTCAGGAATGAGAGTTTCCGTTCGCTTGCGCTTGCAATTTGGTTGTGTCCACGCAACCCACTTTTTCGATTTGATGTCTAAACAAGAATCTAAAATTTGCTGCTGCTTTTCCGTCCTAAGACTTGCGTCTTTTGCGTTTTGCTTGGTTTCCGGGAATGTTTCTTCGTACATTCTGTCGAACCCTTTTTTATAAAAATCTTGTCGTGCCGCTTCTTCCTCTTCTCGTTGGAAAATTTGCCAAATTTCTTCCGGCGTCCGTGCATGCTTTGGCAGACGCGGTTCTGTCGCACTTTTAGGCTTAAAAAATGGTTTTTTCTTTTGTTTAAACTTTTGCCGGGTATGTTTTGATTTCTGGCCGAGCAGCTGGTGCAAATAAATACATTGCGACGCTTTATCTACGAGGCATTGGTAAGCTTCGCTCAGTCGCTTGAATGCAGACTCGGCACCTTTTAAAGACCAAACACTTGTTAGTTTGCTTCCATTCACTAGAGTTGATTATTTACCAAATGCAGGATTCTTATCTGGATGGACGAGGATCGCTAGCTCCTTATAGCGCTTGCGGACTTTTAACGCATCAATAAATACCGGACATTCGCCGGTTCCTACAAGGTGGAGCACCTCGTAGTGCGAGTTGCAGCCCAAAATCCGCGATACTTCGCTGAGCTCAACCATCGACGTTCACAAATAGACAGATTTTAATTACCTTTTTTAAACCTAAGAACCTGACCCTAAGTAAAACAAACTTATGTGGTAATTCTGTTTTTATTATTGTTGGAGGGTCGACAGAGGTTTTCGATAAATTAGATCTAAGAACCCTACACACACCTTTTGCTTTGTTTTTTGTAAAGATTTTGTCATGGTCGACAGTGTTGTAATAATTTCTCTTTGGTGAATAAATACTCGTCATCGGAAAGTTGCGAGATATTTTCCTGAACTAATTATTCGTGAACAAAAATGGTAGCAGAATTTTCATATCTGTCGACTTCGAGTCCTTTCATGTTATTAATCGTGTCTAGTCAACGTTCGTTACCAACACGCTGTGTCCCATGTATGGGATTAATCAAAAATTAAACCTCTCTCTCGCAATTTTTTAGCCAATCATCGTTTACCATATTTAATATGGTCTTGCGATTGCGAGAATGATAATAAATTATGAGCTCAATCGAGAGGGAGACGACAAACAAGCATCGTGTGCGTGATGCCATTTCTTGGCACGCTTACACCAGCGGAGTAAAGGCAGGCGCTGTGACTGCTGTTATCGCAGCTGCTGCTGTCTTTTCGGCCAATAAATACTGGCCCGCCTTCCGCAATCGCCTCAACGTTAGCGGCAAGACGGCGCTGATAGTGTCGCCTTTTCTTGGTGCGTTTACAATTGTGGCCGAGAATCAATTGATGCACGGTGCACGCAATCCGGATATGTACATGGCTTCATTGGAGGGCTCCTATGTGAAACCCGCGCACGAAAAATCGCAGCTGAAGCTTTGGCAAAAGAGTGCCAACATGTTGTATGACCACCCGTACCGCACATTAATAGCCGTTGGCGTCCCGCTGGTTGGCGGTATCTATAGCTACCAGCACTTAAATAAGGGCATTTCGGCCTCGCAGCAGATCATGCACACGCGTATTTACGGCCAAGCAGCGGTCGTAGTGCTTCTGCTAAGCTCCATGGCTTTCCACGATTACATGGGGAAGCGCGGTAGATTTACTGTGGAAGAGCAAGAGGATTAATCTTTCTATAAACGAGTCGAATCCTCGTAATTTTCAAAATACTAATTTCAAATTGCACATTATAATTTTCATTTTTTTAATCTGTAATATATAGTCGTAAAATGCCATTATTGTTGGAGTAATTTAAACAGAGGTTTCGCGAATTGCATCGGTTAAGAAAAACGCCGGCAGCGCCAAGAATGACGTCGACTATAAGTCGTACCACTGCCTCGAGTTTAAAATGATGTCACCTTGTGCATCGATCATAGCAAGACGTCGACGCACGAGTAGCATAAATCGCTTAGAAAGGAAACCAATTTAGACCTCAAAATTCGCAACCCGAATCGACAGGACAGTTTGCGTATGCTGCAATGACAGCTTCATTATGTGGGAAGTTGTACTTATGCTTAGCTAAAATATTGAGACATGTGTAACGCTAATGCGTCAAATCCATTTCGCTAGCCATACGACGCATTAAGCGTGACCTGCCAGCTGGTACAACGCTTCCATTTGCTGTGACTGGGTGGTTTGGCAGTACCACGACGTCTAAGATGGCTTCTTCTCGATTGTTGGCGCCATTTTTGCTGTAACTATCTCTGTTACCGATCGCAAGCTAACAATTATCGCGCCATTTAGTAGCACCTGCGTTGGCATGGAAGGTGTTATATATAAACAATGTGGTAAATAATCAATCAGCTGCATATTTTTTCTCGTTTATTGCAGAATTTAAAAAAAAGAAATGACGCGTTTTGACAAATGTCTTGACTGCGCTGTGGAGTGGTGTGCGACTCAACTACTCATTCTGGATTTAAAAAAACAAAAACTGATCAAACATCCAATATTACTCTCAAGTAACGCAATTCAAATAATATTTATAGATTTTTGATTTGTTTATTTACCAGGCAACCTATGGCAGTATCATATTAGACGTATCAATTCAAGAATGTCATAGTCACATATAACACCAAGACTCCCTATAGTGACCAATATCGGCGCTAAAAAGACCCACTACGCTTATTGGCCAGGATCACTCTCAAGCGGCGCACTTTATCTTCAAGCTGCTGAACGTGGCATCGTCTAAGCGCAATCGTGTCTCCCGCACTTGTTTAAATCGTGGGTATCCAACTCCAAAGCTATAAAAATTGAAGCAGACTATAACCAGGAGAAATGGAATCACTTTGAGCCAATCGCAGCGCTTGCAATGATTGCGAATATAAGTATGTGACAGGTTCAATTCTAAAATTTCTAGTATCAATAACGAAGAACGTAATCTGTGGCTCAGAAAGTGCTTGATTTTAATAATTCTACATGCCTTGTAGATTGTGCAACTCCTAGTATGGCAACATGGCTTGCTGGGGGTCTTCATGATTCACAAGCAAATCCACGGCTATTTCAAACGTCGTGAGGTAATAGCCGAGCTCTCCAGTAATGTCTTGGGGGTCACACATGATTCGCAGAAATTCGCGCGTAATCAAGAGCTGAGCCATGTTGCTCATCACCAAAGCAAATGAAAACACTGCAAGAAACTCGTCCGTGGTTATCGATGGCAGCAACGCCACGTTCCATTCCTCAATCGACAAGACGCTATTTCTCGTGTCAAGTGACACCGACGAACGCGAGGCACCACATGTCTGAAAAATGGCTCCAGCAGCACGTGCCAAACACTTGAGTTTGTCGAGCGGTAACGCAAATTCATTCACACGTCGAAGCTCTCGCCGTGCATTCTCCCAATCCTGACCCGAACCAGCTATGATGTGAGGGGGTACGCCAAAATGCGACTGCGGCTTGGTTTGCAACACTTTAATCTTCGCTTTCAAAGCCTTTTCATCGTACCAGTCCGTGACTGTATAAAGAGCCTCATGAACGTGGTCTTCGAGCAATACTAGCACTCGATTCTGTACAAACGCACACACGGCATGCTTGATTTCATCGAGAAACTCGTCATTCTCGGCGTCCGAGCACCGTGCAACGGCAAGCTGATGTAATAACGTCGTGTCTTTCAACATCTTGTCCTCCACCTCTGCCATCTTCCGCGACACAGTGTTCAATAGCATTCGTGCTTTACTTTGAGACATAAACGAATGTTTCTCGTCCCGACTTGCACGCGTGAGACGTGTTACGAGCGACGTACAGGCACTCGCGATTGGATGATTTGGCGCGGCAAAAACGTCCGTCACGAGCTGCGATGCACTGATTTGAGTCGATCGAAAACTACACGTGCATCGACTTCGATCAACGACGTCACAGTGGCGATGGACCCCCAAAAATTCTTGCAACAAGAGCACCGCTTTTCTCCGTCGAGGTCCTAATGGCGCTGGTGCTACTAAAGCCGCTGTCTGCCGTAAGAACGAGTCAAACACGACCCGTCGTTGCGCATTCAACGAGCCTCGAAAACGAAGAAATTTCGTTGGAAGACGGCACGTTCGAAGTCCTCGGAATGTTCCCCACGATGGCTTTTTTACAGGAGCATCCACAAGACTAATGTGCTGAATCTGCGTGTAAAATTGCGTCATTTCCTTGAACGTTTTCTTCACTTCCCAGCGCTTTTGGGTCTCGGCATCGGATACTTTTAGTACAAAAAGGGTCTGCTTTTCCATTGTCTCGACGCGAACGACACGTACCACTACAGCGTAGCGAATGTGCATATCCAGGTACTCTCGCGTCGCGCTGTGTGGGTCATACGCTTCGTTTTCGACGTCAGAGCTGCGACTTAATTTGCTGCAGCGACACACGTGTACGACAGAAGACGAGGAAGTATTCGAGTGCTTCTTCCGGAGCACCTGAGGCTGCTTCTGGTCATGGAATTGAAACGTGTCTTCTTCAGTATCGCTCAAGCAGCAACGCGGCATCGGCTCGGGCTGCTCGTCTTCTTGAAGATCCACTAGCTCCGTGTCCGCATCGACCGTGCGCGCGCGGCGACGTGGCTTGTGTGTTGCTTTGTGAGAGAGATGCTCGACGAGGCAGTAGCCGTCCATGAGGCGATCCACCGCAGTAGACTCGAGGGCTAATTCCGTGCAATTCTCGTCGCGCAGGAGCTCGTCTAGGGACACTGACGACGACGACTCGCTCATGGGATGACGCAAGAGTGAATGTAGCTGTCTTGAAGTCAATTTAAAACTAGGTGTGATTTTGTAAGCGAAAATATAGAAATCTCCAAATGTATCGTTTCGTGTAGAAACTGGACGACGTGCTCATATCGGTGAAGAACCGAGTCGACTTGCGAAGAACCGCCGTGACGAACTCGCTTCTGATCTCGGCCAGGTTCGACGATGTCAATTAACGTGCAGACATAAAGATACAAATTCAGTGACTACTCGCAATTGCGGTTCAGCTGGCACGTTAGCAGTTGCTTTGTACTGGCACGTCATTCCTTGTGACGTGATTTGGCGGCTTCCATCCCGAAATGCAAACGCTCAAGTTGGTCATAGCACCACTTTTGACATCCGGTTCAAAGGCACCTGCTCACTTGGTGAGCAGGTGCGCAACGAACTGTACCGGTATTCGCATCATCATATGGCAGCCGTAACAGTATTGCTACTAATTTTTAAATTTCCGCACGGGATCAAGTTAAGAGTCGTAGCAAAATATGTGCCACACGGCCCGAACTTAGTCCTAAGTTCGCATTTAATGTACGTTCTGGTGTGGTCTACACAAAAGTCGTCCAATCTAACGCCCGCAAGCCGGAGAACGTGCGCACGCCGATCCTGTTGTCATGGCGTCCATGGCGGCTAACGGTTCGATGAAGCTGGGGGAGCTCCCAGCACTCGAGGACGTACCCTCAGGCGAGCGCATGCGGCTCTTTCGTCAGAAACTCAAGCTCTGCTCTGTGCTCTACGATTTCACCGATATGCGCAAGCATGTGCGCGAGAAGGAGGCCAAACGCAACGCGCTCTTGCAGATTGTCGAGTACATTTCGGCAGGTAAAGTGGCTTGGGATCCATCTATAGTTGCCGATCTTCTCGAATGTGTGGGATCGAATATCTTTCGCCACTTGGGAAGGAGCTCGAATATGTCGACAATTAGTGCCACTGGCAACACGGAAGGTAGGATCCAATGCGGTATTATGGTGCCTGCCCCTTCTATATAATAGCACTAACGTAAGTATCATTATAAACTAGCGGCACCAGAGGAGGATGAGCCAATGCTGGAGCCGTCGTGGCCACATATGCAACTGGTTTATGAAATTTTGCTTCGTTTTGTCTTGTCAAAAGAAGTCGACTCGAGAACAGCGAAAGAATATTTTAGCAAAAAGTTTATGATTCGACTTTTGAATTTATTTGATTCGGAAGACCCGCGGGAACGAGACTACTTAAAGGTGGCAAATTGAGTTTTTGCCATGATGAATAAAATTAGGCCACTCATGGTTCTCTGTGCGATAAAATAGACGATTTTGCACCGCATTTACGGCAAGTCGATGGCGCTGCGGTCGTTTATTCGCCGTTCCATCAACGACATGTTTTATACGTTTGTGTATGAGACGGACTCACTGCACGGCGTGGGAGAGCTGCTGGAAATCCTTGGCAGGTGCGTTGGCAACTTGTCGTTTTGACGCTCGGGAGTTGTGTTAAACAATTTGTCGGATTTCTATTGGTAGTATCATTAATGGTTTTGCACTACCACTTAAACCGGAACACCAAAATTTCCTCGAGCGTGCTTTGATACCGCTACACACAGTGCGTACTAAATGCAAATTTAATGGAACTTTTGGATGCACTTTTTCATGTGATTGGGCACTGTTTATGTATAGGCTGCAAATTTAGCCATGTTTCACCAGCAACTAGCGTATTGCACGACGCAATTTGTTGAAAAAGATCCGCAAACTGCTGAGCCAATCATCATGGGGCTGCTTAAATACTGGCCGGTCACGGCAAGTGCCAAAGAGGTTTGTGTGCCGCAATCCGATATGGACCATCACTCTAATTCAATGGATGATGGCGTAGATTTTATTTCTAAACGAACTCGAGGAAATCATTGAAATGATTAAGATGCAACAATTTGCAGGAGTCATGCGACCGCTCTTTTTGCGACTCTCGCACGCCGTGTGTAGCAGTCACTTTCAGGTTTCTCAACGTGCCTTATATTTATGGAATAACGAGGCTCTCGTGCGCCTCGTAAGCGCCCGTCGTGCCGAGATTTTGCCCCTAATTTTTGGCGCGCTGTACCGGAATTGTGAAAATCATTGGCACAGTACGGTGCAAACATTAACGTACAATGTGCTGAAACTCTTTATGGAAATGGACTCGCAACTTTTTGATCAATGTTCGGCCCAATTTGAAGAACGCGAAGGAAGGTACGACGCTCAATGGACTTAAAATTGGGCACTGTGGTACCAAAAATTACCCAAATTATCTGCGACATGCTAGAGCGCAACAGACGACGGAACAGCGCCAGCAAAAGTGGGCAGCCTTAGAAAACCGCTTGCAGGCACAAGGACCCATGTAATTAAAGTGAATTTCGCAACCACGGATGCTCGAGGACACTGTCGCTTCTAAATTCGACACTAGTTGTTGGCAGCTCCACGAGAAAGCAATCGGTTTGAATGTGCAAGTCACCAAGTCCCCTACCGACTCCTAGATAGATGACACGGAAGTCGTCAAGATGGCACCAACACACACTGCTTCACTATTGTCCTTCGTGCCCTTTTCTATTTGTTGTAAACTCTGTAATACCAATGATTTAAAACTGGTCACACAACATGAAATTCTCGCGTCGTTTTTTTGCTATGTTTCCAAAAGATCCAACCCAAAAAGTTGCCATTCGTTTCCATAGGCCCTCTTAGAACCAATATCGTACCCCCCCCCCTCGTGTGTGGTCCTTATTAATTTGCCCCCAGTTGCTTCCTTTCACTTTTTTAGCCACACTTTGCCTTACGCCACAGGAAAAGAAAACCCCGAAATCCCCATGTTAACGCGCATAAGCCGCGGCGCTCGCTCTTTCGCCACTACCGCGACGAAGAAACCCGGCTCGGTGGGTCAAATCACGCAGATCATTGGGGCTGTGGTCGATGTGCAATTTAAAGACAATTTGCCGCCCATTTTGAACGCATTAGAGATCAAAACGCACGATAAATCGCGCATTGTGCTCGAAGTTGCACAACATTTGGGTGAAAACACCGTCCGTACGATCGCTATGGAAGGCACGGATGGTCTCGTGCGTGGCCAAGAGTGTGAAGACACGGGAAATCCCATTATGGTACCTCTCTTGTCTTTCTCTCGATGAAAACCCAAGCCTACTTTATACCAATGTGATGATTTTGTTCGTGTTTTTCTAGGTTCCTGTAGGTCCCGAGACCCTTGGACGTATCATGAACGTCATTGGTGAGTCCGTTGATGAACGTGGACCAATCAATGCCAAGCGATACGCCCCCATCCACACTTCGGCGCCATTACTTACCGAACAAGGTTCCGGTGCAGAAATCCTCGTCACGGGCATGAAAGTTGTCGATCTTTTAGCCCCATATGCCAAAGGTGGTAAAATTGGTCTCTTTGGAGGTGCTGGCGTCGGCAAAACCGTCGTAATTATGGAATTAATTAACAATGTGGCCAATAATCACGGTGGAGTCTCGGTTTTTGCAGGTGTAGGGGAACGAACTCGTGAAGGCAATGATTTATACTATGAAATGATTGAATCCGGAGTGATTAAGATTAATGACGATGGCACTACAACGGGGTCCAAAGCTGCTTTGGTTTATGGACAAATGAATGAACCTCCCGGAGCGCGGGCTCGTGTTGGACTTACGGGACTTACAGTGGCGGAATACTTTCGTGACGTTGAAGGTCAAGACGTGCTGTTGTTTGTCGATAATATCTTTCGGTTCACACAAGCGTGTTCGGAAGTCTCGGCTTTATTAGGACGTATTCCTTCGGCGGTAGGCTACCAACCAACGTTAGCCACAGACTTGGGCGCTTTGCAAGAACGCATTACGTCGACGAAAAAGGGCTCGATTACGTCGGTACAAGCCATTTACGTGCCTGCCGATGACTTGACGGATCCGGCTCCTGCTACGACGTTTTCGCACTTGGATGCGACGACTGTGTTATCACGACAGATCTCGGAATTGGGCATTTATCCAGCAGTAGATCCCTTGGATTCCAAGTCACGAATGCTTGATCCCCGGATTATTGGTCAAGAACATTATGATGTGGCACGTGCGACGCAAAAATTGTTGCAGGATTATAAAGGATTGCAGGATATTATTGCCATTTTAGGCATGGATGAATTGTCGGAAGATGATAAATTAACTGTTGCTCGTGCGCGGAAAGTGCAAAAATTCATGTCGCAACCGTTGCATGTGGCCGAAGTTTTTACCGGGAAAGCGGGCAAATTTGTGCCACTGAAAGACACGATTTCGTCGTTTCAGGACATTATTGCTGGCAATTACGATGAGTTGCCGGAAGCTGCATTTTACATGGTTGGAGGCATTGACGAAGTCAAGACGAAGGCGGCGGCGTTGGCGGCGGAATTGGACGAGTAAGACGAAGAAGACCAAGGGTCGGAGGCAAGAGACGAAGGTAGTCTGCTATAGGACAAAAAAAAAGCGTGGCAATTCTTGAATTTCGTACTTGCACCTTGTTTTTTTTTTGTTTTTTTTGCACTGTTTTCCTTTGTTAGAACGAAATGGGTATAGTAAAACAGCATGAAAAATAAGCGTCAAGAGATTTGCCACCATAGAAAAAGCCTCTTGATTAGGATCGTGTTGTGCTTTTAGCTTTACCACCGCAAAAACATTTGGGATCATATTTTCAGTAATGAATACCACTTTTGACTCGGCAACTTTAAAAAATTGAATGCTCTTTATCAATCTGTAAATATACTGAAGCATGTCAGCCTTCATTTCGAAAAGTGTAATGGGCGCACTTCGGTTGGCAAACCGTAAATTCACCTTGTGTTGGTAACATACCAATACACGGATCTGGTGGCCAAATTCTATCTTATAAGTAATAAGGGTAAAGTTTTTAGATTTTAAAACATTTAATAATGATCCGGGAAGTGTCTTACTAAGGCTTGCGCCGTGATCTGTGAGAGGGACGAAGCCTTCCTAAGGTATATACTCCCGGCATTTTTAAGCGGAGCTACCTCGCTCCTAAAGTCAGAGGAAGACTTTCAGACTCAGAGTATAATGGGGCACACATCGGTTGGAGAAGCGTTGTTGTGGTACATTTACTTTTTGGGTAAAATACCCTTTTATCAAATTTTAAAATAGTTAGTTACTTAAATCCCATTTGTTATGGGTAATAAAGGTGGTCGAATCTGGCGGCCAAAATCTATTTTAATTAGCTAGGGTAAAGTTTTTAGATATAAATAATTAAATAAAGTGCAGTTTCTCTCTTGATCTTAAAGCGTTAAGTGCCTTTCTAAGGCTTGCGCATTAATCTGTAAGAGATAGAAGCCTTTCTAAGGTATATCCTCTTGGGCACTTATTTTGCCAATACTTGGTTCTACAAACCCCTGAATCCCTTGAACTAGGATTCCTTAAGCTTTAATAGCTTGTACGACTCCCTGAGTTGTTAAACCCATTTGTTCAATAGAATTAAGTGACTCTCTGAGTCGGAAAGTCTTCCTCTGACTTTAGGAGCGAGGTAGTTCCGCTACACCTGGTAGCACTCGTATTTAATATACGCCTGAGTCTTTAAAATACTAATTTCTCACGAGAATGGAAGAGGTTCCAGAATTGTCAGAAGCGCAACGCGCCGTTTATGACAAGCTCAAAACCTTATTCGGGCTTGAGCACGTGGAATTTATTATCTCCCAGGGATCCGAGGTCCTGCATGCAAGGTTTGAAGCCTTCATGCGGTACGAAGCCTCCCTGATCGGTCAGGTACAGGACCATTTAGCGGCATCTATGCCAACCCGGTACATCTCTGTACCTGACTCAGAGCCGAGGGCTCGCCCTTTCACTGTAAATGTGTAGACATTTGAAAGAAAAGAGGGAGAAAATCTCCCTTTTTGGATTAAGCAGATGGAAATGTCCATTGATTCCGCCTTGTTCTTAACAGAACGGCAAAAGTTGGCTATGGCAATTTCCAAACTTGGAGGTAGAGCCATGGAGTGGACACTATCGTGCAGCACGTCCATAAACGACGCTTTTCCCTCATGAGTTTCGCTGAAACAGCAAATGGCCCGCATGTTTGCACCGCCTGATCAGGCTTTTCGCATGCGAGCATGGCTCTTAGCGACTCGACAGGATAAAAGAACCCTAGGGGACTTTGCCCAGGTGTTGTGAACCCTCATTGCATCTATGCATCAAGACCCGGTGCATGAAGCAATTGTAGTGACCATCTTATGGGGGGTCTCAATGAGGGCGTTGCCCGGATGGAATTGTTCAGATCTCATCCGGCTACGTTCGAAGAGGCAGTTGCCATAGCGCTACGCGCCGAGTTTGACTTTAAGTCTGCTCGCGTTAGCACAAAGCCTGTTTACCGTACAAGCTCTTTTAGCACATGGGTTCCGTCGAATAGAGCGATAGAGCGGAACCCATGGGCTTAAGCCTCGTTGAGGAAGGAGAAGAGGCTCTACAAGCTGTGGAACAGCATAAGACTATCCGTAGATGTTATATGTGCGGAAGCACGAAACATTTACGCCCTGCCTGCCCTCTTCGAAATTCGCGTTAAGCTCGAAAAAGATCCAACTCCGATCTATACCAGAGATCTGGTACGGTGCGGGAGCACGTCGATACCCAGTAGTTGCGGGGCGCCCTAATGGGGAAGACCTAGGCGCTGTTGATCCTCTAGGAGCTGAGAATAAACAGAACCTAGCCCCGATTTGCTCGGTGCTTAATGGCATGGGGCGAGAGTACAAGCCTGGCTTGCTAGTCGCTTAAGCGACTGTAAAGGGCTTTCATAAGCCGTGGTCAATTTTAATTGACCCAGGAGCGTCTTGCAATTGTATTCCGCAAAAAAGGATAGCCATCTGGCCATTCTCTGTGAGAGATGGGGCGACTTAGTCGCCGTTCGTAATGACACGTGATCTGTATAAATCACAAACGGCTTAGAGCCGAGCAAAAGAACTCTGAATTTGACGAGAGCATACTTCATAGCAAGTAACTCTTTGTCATGAACTGGGTAGTTCTTTTCCGCAGCTTTAAGCTGTCTAGACTCGAACGCAATCACATGTTCATGCCCATAAACATCTGATTGTAACAGAGCACTGCCAATGGCAAAATCTGATGCGTCGCAGACGACACTGAAAGGCCAATTTGGGTTCGGCAGTGCCAGAATCGGGGCATGGATAGGACTATCTTTAACTGCTCGAAAAGCATTATTGTCGGTGCTAGTTCAGCACCATTCTGTATCCTTTTAAAGGAGATTAGATAATGGCCTAGCCATATCAGCGTAATTTTCGCTATATTTGTGTAAATAATTGGCGAGACCCAACCACTTACGCAAATCCTTTTGGTTTTTAGGAACCGGCCAATCTACTATGGCTTTTACCTTAGCGGGATCCGCTCTAAGGCCTCGCTTTCCAATGAAGCATCCTAAGAAAGGAATTTCGTCCGCGCCAAAAATGCATTTAGATGCATTGGCATACAATTTGTTTGAGTGCATGCACTCGAGCACTGCTCGCAAATGGTCTAAATGGTTTTCCATATCCGACCGACCCCGCTCCGCACGACTATGGAGAAAAATGGCATCGAAATAAGTCTGTGCATAATCTCGATGAGGGCGAAACAGTTGCGTCACTAGACGATTAAATGTTGCCGGGGCGTTGGAAAGCCCTTGTGGTATAACCAGCCACTCCCATAAATGCCGCTTGGGGTGCTAATCGCTGTAAGCGGGATATCGCTAGCTCGCATGAGCAATTGGTGGTAACCATCGACTAAGTCCAATGCACTGTACATTGTACATCCCATGATATTATTCTGAAGAACATCCTTCCTAGGAATGGGGGTTTGTGCTGGTATAGTGACAGCATTAAGCGTATTATAAGCATGTACAATGCGCCATTTACCATTTGGCTTTTTGACACAAAATGTCGGTGTCGAATGAGGAGATTTGCTCTCTCGTACCATTCCAGCCTCGTGCTTAGCATGGAAGAAATCGTCAATGACGTCACACTGCTCCCTTGGTAAAAACCATTGTCTTGTGACACAGTATTTCGTTCCCGGAACTAAGTCAATTTAGTGACGAACACCTCTATCCGGAGGTAAAACAGATGGTGGGTTATTACATACCACATCTTGAAATTCCTTAATCAAATAATAAAAGGGATCCGTAGGATCTTTAAGGATCGATGACCCATTTCGCCCACTGAGTGCAGCTTTTATGTCATCCAGGACAAAATTCGTCGAGAAGTGACGATGAGTTTATCTCAACCATAGGTCGAATGACCATCATTTCAGATAAGTCGCCAGCTTTTAAGGCTCGACCGCACTCATCAATAGACATTTCGTCTAGCTCTAAACGAGCATGTAACGAAGGGATTGCCGCAAGGCTAATTTCCCCCTCAATGTTACCGGTTACGCTATTTACAAGCGTATGTAATTGCTCACTCATATCACTTTGCGAGGGTATACACGCTTCGTGTCCATCCTGTCTTGGAGTGGAGACAATACGCCTCCTAAAGGCCGAGACATTCACGTTCCCGGGTTTTTCCAGCCTGTATTGGTCCTATACAAGACATGGTGTCTAATTTGACATCCGACAAGGAGTTGGGTAACTCAACTTCCTTATCCAGCGAACGTTTACGTGTCGCTTCACGTGCATTAGAAGGGTTTGACCCAAAATGCCCTGGCGAACCGCCAATAGTGTCACCATTGACACTTAGTATGGTACCACCCTGGCCGAACACACTCGGTGGACTTAGACGTGCCACTCCACGTATCTCAGGGATATCGCACCCGTGAGGTCCTAGCGTACCGCCAACAGTGTCATTACTGACACTCAGTATGATGCCACCTCGGCCGACCATACTCGGTGGACATAGACGTGCCACTCCACGTTCTCAGGGATATTGCACCCTTGATAATTCGGCCTTAGGCCAACAATGCTTTCAGCATTTAGTGCGTCATTATTATAACGAGTGTCACTCGACGGAGTACGTGCCGTTCCACTTATTTCTGCTGAGTCGGGCTCAGAATTAATGTTTGTAGCATTAGAGTTTATTAACTCAGACATGCCCATGTCTAAAACACTGACAGAATCATTCAATAAGCCGCGCATATAGCGCTTTTGTTGCCTAGCAAAGGTGGGTTCATGACTCTTCAAAACTTTGCTAGGGACATTGCGCGTGGCGCCTTGGGTCTTAGACCTTCAATCGATCCATGGCTCATGGTGTTCTGACCAGGCCATATCAAGGATTAGATCATATCCGAATTCAAATAAAGGACGAGACAGCGTTCATACTGTCAAAGTCCAGAAATTATCTACCTAAGTTCAATGGAACTTTGGGAACAGTGACACGAGTCCCAGTCGCTAAGCGAACAGTGATTGTATCACCTTCTTCCGCTCTAAGCGCCTCAACGTATTGTTGACTTCCATCAAGGGAAAGGCGTCGAGCATAAGCACTCGGAAAATTGATTTCCAGAATTTACCCGTGAAACGGGGTTCCCGATCAGAGACAATTGCCACTGGCAAACCATGTTGTCGAAACACGCGATCAATAAACAGCTTGGCTGTACCTTCACCATCAATGGAATCCGGCACGGCCGCTAAGTGAGCCATTGTGCTCAATCGGTCAACAAAGACCACCATGCCGGAGTTACCGGCTGAATCTTTCGGTAGACCGAAAACAAATCCGTACTAATGGACCCCCAGCAATCTATGGGGACGGGAAGGCTTGCCAGTAGCGCAGCAGCATGTGCTGAGGGTTTAACCCGTTGGCACGTTTCGCATATGCGAACATATGTGCTGACCCATTTATAAAGTTTGGGCTACGTCACCCTAAAGGCTCCTTACAGCGTGGATGAGAACTTGTATCATACCTCATACACCAATAACTCTGGTGATAGAGCCGTAGGGCTTTTCTCTACCGAGATGACCGCCAAGGACAGTATCGTGTACCTCATTTAGGATTCAAAACCTCAAATCATCATCATGAGAAGCAACGATACGCGGAGGGTCCGCGATATCTGTGCAATAAACCAATAGGCCGTTATCGATAGAAACAGAATTAGTAGAGAACACATCAGAATCTTGCTTGTTAGAGTCGTACGAAAGACCACCGATGAGCATGTCGTCGATATATAACGTCACGTAAATCCATGAAAAATTGTCAAATCGACGAACAAATGCACACGGATCCGAAACACGCACCACAAACCCCATGATCTCAAAAACACTTGAAATAGTCTTAAACCGTGTTGCAGCAGCTTTTTCCAGTCCATACAGGCTTCGATCTAGCTTCAGCACTTGACTCGTTTGCATTTCAACGCCCTCGAAGGTATTATTAAACACCTCTTCCTCGAGAACACCATCTATAAATGCTGTATCGACATCATATTGGAATATAGCCCTCCCTTAATGGCAACACACCGCGAAAAATACACGAATTGAATTCATGTTCGCGACCGGAGAATACGCGTCGTAGTAATCAATTCCATAGGTCTGACGATAAACCAAGTCCCACAAGCCAAGCCTTATATCGCTCAATATCACCGTTTCATTTCGCTTGATGGCGAACACCCACTTAGTTTTAATTACCTTTTTGTTTAGTGAAGTGTCCACGGGACTCCAGGTCTTTTTGCTACTAAGTGCCTTCAGTTCGGCCTTTATCGCTTCTTTTCACATCGTACTTTGTGGAGACTTTATAGCATCTTGGTACGCTGATGGGGTTTTAAATGCCGCATTAGCTTGATCATACTCAATACGATATCGTTTGAGGCACGTTCCACAGGTTCATCTCCACGTGACGAAACGATAGCATCTGACATCCCGACCGGAAACATGCACTAAATTGCCTTCTTGCCCAATTTAGCATGTTTCGCTTTATCAATGTGTGCGTAACCTTGAGCACCAGAATCGCGCATGTCTGATATGTCTGGCTTCAAGCCAAATCACATCTCAATTGAAGTCTTCGTCGGGGATGAAACGCACGTGACCCGTTTGGTCACATATACAGCCATATTTATAGCTTCAGCACACCACTTCTTTTCCACTTGCATGTGGTTTTGCATGATCTTGCACGTTCCGTCAGTGTCCTATTCATTTGTTCAGCCATTTCATTTTGCTGTGGGCAATATGGCACTATCGCTTCGTGTACTATGCCAGCCTTGTGACAAACTTCTGCCAATTTCTTATTGATGTAGTCGCCACCATTGTCAATGTGAATGCATTTGATCTAAAAATTCAGTAGGTTTTCCATCATCGGCTTGTATTTGATGAGCTTTTTTAACACTTCAGACTTATTATCGATGAAGTATGTCACCACCTAGCGCGATAAATCATCCAGAAATTTAACCACGTATCGTGCTCTTCCTTGAGACTTTGGCTCCATTAGACCCATCACATCACTGTGAGCAATTTGGAGCAGTGATTTGTCTTCACTTTGCCTTGACTTAACTTTGGAAATCGTTTGACTGACAACTTAACAAAAACACATCCCTCTCAAATTTCGTCTCTATCATCGATATCATCACTCGTAGCTTGCAAATTTATTCCTTCTACACAAATTTGTAGGATTTTCTACGTCTTCATTGTAAGATGTCCTAGTCGTACATGTTACACAATGGGACTTACATCTTTAATTTCACAACTAAACACTTCGCTAGTGAATGCCGACCCTAATGTTGCACATTCCATCACAAACAATTCCCCAATTTATTTACTTTCGCCACTGCATCTTGATCATTCCTGATCACACATGTTTTGTTCGTAAAAGTCACATCCACCCTTTTCCAATAGTGCAGAAATTGATAGCATCCAGCTCTGAAACGTATAGCACGTCTTCAATGCGAATTGGAGCATTGTTTACAGAATAACTCGAATCGTACCAATTCCAGCTGCCATAACTGTCTGCCCGTTTGCGATCGAGATGCCAACTGATCGATTTAACGATCGAATCTTCAAAAGATCATCTTGGTATGGCACATATGACTACTCGCACTACCGTCAAGTAGCCAACCTTCCGAGGCATGTTCACTAACAGTAAACGCTTGCTCGTTACTTATTGTTGGTTTAGTTTTTCCAACAGTCTTGTTTCTTGTGACCCTGTTTTCCACATACGAAACACGCCCCGGTAAGCTTGTTTCTTGTTTTCTTCGACCGAAACTTTGCCTTTGATGCTTCTTGTAGCCTTCAATGCAAGTTTAGTCTCCTCCTTGCGAGAAATTCCTTTGCATTCACGACGAGGCATTTATTTGGCTTGGAATAGATCAATGTCCCTCATGTTTTCAATGATGTCGATGATCTGATCATACATCGGACAAGATTCCAAGCAGTATAACGAGCTGCTCGTCAGACGAAAATTCGTCGCCGATAGCTTACATGGACATACACAGCTAATCAAACTTCAGAAAGTGATCCATTACACTATCTCTTTTCTGCATCTTGAACTCATGCAGCTGCCGACGCATCTGCACACGGTTGTGAATACTTCTTCGAAGGAAAAAAAAAACCTTTAATATCTCCCAAGCTTTTGCAGTCGTGCCAGCATTTCGAACCATGGACTGTAGACTTGGGGTTATTGATGTACACACAATCGTGAAGGCCTTCATATCATTGACTTTCCATACCGACACGTCGGCCCTCGTGGCACTTGGTGCCTTTGTCGCGTCGATGTGCTCCAGTAGCCCTTTGTTGGCTAATTTCATCCGAGCATTAAATTTCCATACAAAGTACTTGTCTATGTTGAGGACATTATTCGCCTCACCCACGTTCGGGCTCATAAGCTGTTGGGGTATGAGAATACACTAACCGCCACATCAGCGCGACAACGAGCTGTCGCCTGATGTTTCACCCTTGCGTCGAGCGACAGTGGGAGTTTCATCTCTTCATTTCTTTTGCGGATGAGATTTACTAGTAGTGCAGGAATTAACGAAACAAATAATACTCTCTCTTTTGCATCATATTGTGTGCTTTCTGTCTGTGCGTTTACGTATTGATCATTAACACAAGTTGCTTAAGCGGTCATGGTACAACGCGTGCTTCGTGCACCCGGAAGCGGCGTCTCGAGGAGGCTGAATATGGAGGAAGATGCCGCGGAAATTAATGTCCACGGCAGCAAATGGTAGCTTAAATCTATCAAAGATGCTACCAAAGCTTTTAAATGGGAGATTGTGCCCATCCTGGACGAGTTTCCTGCTCGTGGCCTCATCTCGACGACGCCAGCAGCAATCAACAGCCATACATGATTCGTGTTAGCAAATATGAGCAAAGTTAGTTGAAGTTGTTAGTGTATTCAAATTTTGCAGACCTTTTGCTTCGAACGCACTCGAATGTCGAATTTGCCTATCATCTCGAACACGCCTTGACTCGGACATTTTGATCGTTACCATGTATGAATTGATCGTCAAAGGATTGATTCGCTCGTGGCAAAACGAAAAGTGATCGGCTTTTGACGCCGCGAGTTTATTTTGTTCCAAAACGGTGGAGGTGCACCGAATGTGGCAGAGGAGGCGTTGGCAAAGTTCCCGATTCAATTCTTCACAATGTATGCCGAGAAAGACGCACCGCTGGTTGCTGCTCGAATGGACTGCTTTGGCATGACATGCGGCTCGATTAAGCATACGTGATGGGGTCAATTCGTCTTAGACAAAGCCGAAAGCTTTTTCAAAATGCGAGTACAAGATTTGGCTTTAGAGCTCGAAATTCTGTTAATGAAGTACGATATGTTCGACAGACTTTTATGCGATTTTTTCTCACGCTTGTTAACGCGCAAGACATGTATTTGTTTCTCTTTTTGCGAGCGCCATCACGTCTTGCAGCATTACAAAAGAGTTTTGTCTGAGGTAAAATCGAAAAAAATGCTTCAAAGTTGTGGTCAAAGACACGCAACAGGGGTCGTTTGAAATGGATTGATATTTTTTTTAATCAAATTTCTCGACGAAGCGAAACGACAGCGTTCATTTCCGTTGCCTCCTGCTTCAGGATCTGTCGGTGATTCTTATATACATTCCAGTCACCCCCACGAAGCATCCTCCGACACCTGCTAACCTGCATCATCTTGATCTGCTGGAAAGAATTTGGGAATGGATGACTGATCGCTGGAATAGTATCAAGGCTTTATGTAAGAAAAAATAACGGCTCTTTCTGATCCAAGTTGATGTAATACATTATCTTTGCTTCTTGTGTCTGTAACGGGGCACTTCTGATATGTACTGCTTCAGTACAAGTCGAGTTCGCACTACTTTAGTGCGAGTGGTGCCTCACGTCACTTCATGTACACTTGTACGTGATGAGAAAGACTCTCTTTAAACACTTACTTTAAAGAGGGTTACTTAAAACAGTATTTAATATATTTAAGTTCTTCTGTTTCTTTTTTTAATACTAACTTAAATATAGACTAATACAAAACATGTAATTAAGTCTTATCTGTCTCTCTCTTTGCGCGCGTCCAGCGCTGACTGGTCCGCGGAGAAATTAGATATAATGGTCTATATCTACCAATGGATAAGCTTTTATACTATAACAATGTAAAGTAATATTTTTATATATTATCTACCTTATAGATAATATATTCATTTACAACCTTTAAGTGTTAATTTCATGTATACACCCCGTTACAGTGTCAATCTTGGCAAAAGCATTGCAACGGTCTTATAACGCGTAGTTGGCTAGCAAAGGAACATTCAAGTCTTGCATTTTACAGATACGCAAGCGAATAAAAAGCCGTCGCAATAATTATTGCTTCTGGTGACGCACAAGACGTTGCAAAGATCTTTCTAATGTTTTTAAAAATCTTTATCGCTAAAAGTAACAGTAGAATGACTGTAACTTCAAAAATTAAAACTCAAGGGTTATTTTTGGCCCCTGCAAACTTCCAATTATGAAAGGTACGTCACTCTAAAACCAAATACTTTCAATTACTCCGAGACTCAAGATGCCGTACGTGCCAACTGCGAGTCACCCCACGGAAAGCACGCGGAGATAAGAGCGTCTTTTAATAACGCTATTTACCCACGGTTTCAGAAGAGATGCATGGTGTCCGTGCCGGCACTGTAAAAGTCTTTGTCGTACAGTGCAACCTGGCAAAATGCATACTTGTTAAAGTACAACATTGTCCGCGTCACGAATTTAACAAGAAACTCGAGAAAAGCATTCCCGCTCGTTTTGGCCTTTCGTCGCGGCGTCGAGAGTAAAAGCGTGTGCAACGCATTAACCGTCGCAACTATTTAGTTGGTGTTTAATAGGAAGCTTATTGACGAAGTAGTAAATGGGAAACTAATGTGTATTATCCTAATCCTACTTATGCATCACTAATAAGCCTGACCTAAATTACCTTATAGGAATTAATTAGTATCTGACACGTTATAGAGCATGCGACAGTGTAACCTAGGTGAGAAGTGAGCCCTTAATTTGCGCTCGCTGTACCTTCTTTGTTCGTGTCTGGAATAGTCGCATTTCGCACCTTCTCTTCGCGTAACTTGAAGCGTCGCCCTATGCACCTTCTTTGTGCATATTTTAACACTCCTCTTCTGTCATATGCTCATCTTTAGCCCTTAGTTGATATGCATCAACGTTCGCAATTCTTGAATCTTGCGCGTGTCTATCGCCTTAGTGAGTAAATCACCTAGCATTAGTTCGGTCTTCACCTTATGAGCTGAAATTACCCTTTTATTGACATAATCGCACAGAAACTTGATTCGCACATCGATGAGCTTGGCTTTTGTCGACGATGCTTCACCCGTAAGTTGACTTGTAGCTGCTAGGTTGTCCACGTGCATAACCATAGGTAAGGCTGGCTTCAAACCAATTTTCATAAGCATTTCACCTACGCCCAATAGGTCCCTTGCGACTTCCGAAGCTGCAACAAACTCAGCTTCCATTGATGATAAAGCAAACCCTCCTTGTATTTTGGACTTCCATCCAGTAGCCATACCGGTGAGTATTAAAATGCCTCCGGTAAGCGACTTTCGATCTTGTTTGTCAGCTGCAAAGTCAGCGTCACTGTTCGACTTCAAACATATGCCGGTGTACTTCTCTTGCTTCATTTCTAGCTTTAGAGCCTTGGCTCCTTAAATGTCCTTTTCGCGCGCTTCCAGTCTTGTAGTCTTGACTTGTGGGTCTGTCTCGTAGCCTCGTGAACCGCGAAAGCTATATCAGGTCTAGTGCACCTCGATATTCACAATAAAGATCCAACAAGTGATTACAAATTATTAATAGTGGTTCCCTCACCCTTCGGTGAGTTCTCGAGAAAGATGGCATCACTTGTTGCCACTTCGTAGCAGTCGGCGCCAATTGGTGCACGCGTGGGATTCGCCTCCAGCATTTCATGCTCACGCAAAATTTCTCTGATAGTCTCCTCCTGATCTAGGATATAGCCTTGAGCATCTTCGGTTTTCACTCGTATTCCGAGAAACTTGCTAACTTGACCCAAATTTTTGATGGATAAATTCTTCAATCCAGTGAAAAGATTTTCTACAGCCGTTGAGCTTGTCCCTGTCGCCAGAAGATCATCGACATATACACCTACAACAACAATACCAATATTGTCGCGTTTTCAATAAAGACACATGTCTGAGAAACTCTGCTTCTTTCAGTTTCTTATGCAGCAATTGGATCCATAGACGCCCGGCCTGTTTCAAGCCGTTTAAAACTTCTTGTAATTCCAAAACAACTTCTTGTTTGTCTTTGACGCCCAAATTTTTTAAGATTTCAGTACTTAATTCCATCGACTGCGGTACATGGAGGTATATCTTCATCCTGGCTCTTTATCTGCCTTAACTTAGGCATTCGGAATATCTCCATGCTTGGCTGGAACTCCCCAAGTGGCCGCCAATACCAGCAAAACTTTAACTGTTGACATATCCATAACAGCAGCAAAAGTGAATTCATACTTTATTTCATATACCTGCTCGTTACCACATGCCACAAGCCTGGCCTTTCGTCGTTCGATATCTCCATTCGAATCAGTCTTCGTCTTAAACACCCATTTAGTGTGTAAGGCGTTACTGTGGGGCGGTCGCTTGATTAATACCCACATCCCATTACCTTCCAATGCCTTTAATTCTTCAGTCATTGCTATCTTCCACCCTTCGCATTTCGAACTTTTCATTGCTTCACCATAATGCTTAGGGTCCCTTTCATAGACATGGGCAACGACTTGCGCAGGTATCATTGGCTCCTCCCGAGCCTGTATTACTTCATTTGACCTGGTTTTACTTCTGTTTTGATGCGCATCCCTTTTCCAGGTCTCAGTCTTATTAATACCTGTCTTGATCTTGGGTTTTGAATGGGATACTTCTTCTCCTTGATCTTCAAAAGTCAATGATTTCTGAAATTGATTATTCTGATCCGTGCTCAAAGTTTCAATACTGCACGTGTTGCGTAATCGTGACCTTATTGGCTTTCTGCATGAAAACCCTGAAACCTTTGGCTTCATTACTTCTTCCAATGATAATTTCTACCTGAGACCGTTGTAAGAGTACATTTCTGTCCGGTTTTCGATACACGGTACACACAGACCCGAAAGCCACAATGTTCCGTAAATCTGGCACTTGGTTTGTTAGCACTCCGATTGGTGATGCCCGTTTGCATTTGCATTCGTAGGACTACGATTTTAAATATAGGCGGCGTATGCTACGGCATCCCCTCAAAATGATAAAGGTAACCGACTAGCAAATATCATTGACCTTGCCATGTTAGAAATTGTCCTGTGCATACGCTCTGCTTTGCCATTCGAAGCTGGATTGCGACGCTGACTTGTCGAGCTACTCCAATGGTTTTGCAAAATTAATCCACGTTTTCGTATTCGCCACCCCCGTCTGTACGTTATACGTGAATCTTCTATCAAGATCTTCTTTCGAGAAACGCTAAGAAATGTTCAACTTTTTTGCTGCCTTGTCGTTTGTTGGTGCCAAGAACACCCTGCAATAATTGGATTTGTGATCGATAAAGTTGACTAGGTACCTATTTCCAAGTCTATCCTTAGGCGTCATAGGACCCTTCAAATCTGAACAGACTACCCCCCCAATTCGATCGGTTGGAGAGTTGATACCTGTGTCCTTTTTTGACTGAGCGTTTTTCGTCTGCTTCCCTTGAACACACGAAATACATGTTGGTCTTGAGAAGCTCGTAATCCCAATTCCAGAGTCTGGTTCCTTTGCCATCCGTTCAATGGTTTCATACGAATTATGACCCAACATTTGGTGAAAATGATACAATGTACCACTTTGGATGTCGGTCCTGGGTGACTTTGATCCTTCAGCAAGCACCAAGGTTATCACTTCTTTTAAGGACTTAAGTTTTTTTCAGTCTCTACCCATTATGTTTCGTGTCAATGTCAAATATCACCATTTCATCTGACCTTCGTGTCAAGGTGCGAGAATTACTGATATAAGACCAAAACCTTTGCACTCGAGCTTTCTATACGAAATAATGTTTCTTGAAAGCTCGGAAGCCAGGTATACCTCGGTAAGTGTAATTTGTTTTTCAAAACCTTGAGCCATCACCGTCAAAACCACATTTCCGACTCGAGTGAGTCGGATTATCTCGCCATCAGCTAAATGGCACTTCAATTGACACGGTTTTGGATTTTTGGTAGAGATCTATCGTTTACGAGATGTCTGCTAGACCCACTTTCTAGTATCCAGGCATCTGAACTCAAGCTTTCAGTAATGTCGTTTCAGTTATCGAAATCGTTGCGGTTTCCTCGAGCCTCTTGAATCGCCAAACTATATTTTCGGTTAATTTTCCGTGTCCGCCATAATTTCAAAATTCTCGTTTGGTTTTGCAGTCGGATTTCACGTGTCCGACTTTACCGCAACTATAACACGTACGGGTCTCCTTGCGCGCCATCTTATCTTCAATGTTAGCCAACACCTCTTTTCCAAAAGCTCGGCCCGATCGAGATTCGAGCTCGATTGCTTGGACGAAATGATCCAATTCCTCAGCTTGAACAAAAATAAATGGTTCTCTGAGTTGAGTATTTAACCATTAAGATGGAAGCCAAATCAGGGGAGGCGTATCTGACAATATTGTCCAGTACTTGTTGCTCCCCGCCCCCTGTGCATCGCTCACAGCCACGAAATATAAAAAATGCTCAGGTCAAGATCGCCCTGCCTCTTTTTTGTTAATAAAGAGTTTAATTGCTCGAGCAGCAGTTATTAATGTCTTGAACGTGTCATGCATCCTCTGCATCACGTATTGTAGAGTTGGTAAACTTGCCACCATG